>NC_051181.1:162788240-162999573 GCF_013339695.2 Rhipicephalus sanguineus | reverse complement strand
TTACCTGAGCATCGCAGCCGTACATGATCCCGGCCAACCTCGGCGTAGCGACGGCTCGTTATGGAAACGTGGGCACCTTGGTGGTATATAGAGCGTTACGAATACGGCAACCTCTTGCGACTGTGACTTGAATTTGCAACGTCCGCGATATGCATTGGTCGTTCCAGCCAGGACAAAGCACATGAACTACCTCGCCCTCATAGATTAAATAATGCCGTGGACTGCGAACAACTACAAGCACGACAAACGCCAGAAAAAATACCTCGTGTAAGAGGCACAGTTTCCCCCTTGCGCAGCAAACGCCATAACTATATTAGTCACAAAGGCCACATACGAGCGCCACTGACCGGCCGCCCACGTCATGGAACTGCATGAACTCATGAACGCATAGCACAGTTGGGGTCGTGCGGGGAACCCGGGACGTACGTGCCCAAACCCCTTGGTCAATAAAGTTTTTCCTCTCCTCCCAGGTAGTCCTTCGATACGATAAGCGCCATCCCTGAACTGGTCACTGAGACGGCCTATACCTCACCAACGCAAAAGGTGACTTCAGTTCCGACATGTCGCCGCTCTATCGATACAGTCTGTCGGCGACTGACCCGTCTAGCAAACAGGACTCCCAAAATTGTCTTGGACCCGGGCTACCACCTTCATTCGTGTTACAACGACAACATCACCGCACGCTCGCCGCTCTTAACGTACAGTCTGTCACGCGCACGTTGCACGACCTCAAAAAGATGCTACAACCAGACAGACAGACAGACAGACAGACAGACAGACAGACAGACCGACAGATAGATAGATCGATATAGATAGATAGATAGTAGATAATAGATAGATAGATGATAATAGATATATAGATAGATAGATAGATGCATAGATAGATAGATAGATAGATAGATAGATGTTTCGCGTGTCAATGCGCGATGTGATTATGACACATTTTAGTGACTCTCCGGTCAGTTTCGACTACATGGGGTTCATGAAGTGCACTCAAATCTAAGTGCACGGGCGGGTGTTGTTGCATTTCGCCTTCATCGATGCGGCCCGACCTGTCAAATTGTGCCGACGGTGTCCTCTTTTGTAAGTACAGGTGCCAGTTTACGTGTACAGCGGCATCTGATAAAGAGAGAATGAGGATAAAGAAAGGCAGGGACCACGCCGAGCGCGGTAGGCTACTCCCACTGGGGAAGGGGGTATGGGAATAATATTTGAGGGAGGAGGAGAGGAGAAAGAATGACTGTTGCCGTCGACGTAACGGCAGTTTCGCGCATGACATCACAGACGATGAGTCAGTCCCGTCGCTGAAATTAGAGCAGCGCATTCGGTGATTTAGGCAACTGTATGTGCGGTCCCATGCCCCGGAATCTTGACGGTGAAGCATGGTGTATGGTGCTAATGTTCTCAAGCAACAGATTTCTGAAGGCTGCGAGAACTGGCGTGATGATGGTGTCCAATAGTTACAACACGCTTAGACTATCGATGTCTGCATCTTGCTCACAGCACACGAATAGCACTCATTAGGGCGCTACCATGCTCACAACTTGTTCGTTTTCGTCCGTCAATTTATGAGGTACCGATGAGGTTCCCTTACTTCGGACTCTGTGTTCATCATGTGCATGTAGCTTTGCAGTTCATGCCAGCGTCAACTCCATTGCTGTAAAAGCATTGTTCTTATACCGGCTGCGTTTGGGTTGTGTGGCAGGAACGAAGCTTCAGCTCCATTGTTAGCACACAGAAGCGTCTTTATCCTTAGACCCGACAACGCTTGCCTTGAGTGGAAGAGTCGAGGTAGTTTTGCACGTGGTTCGCGTGGAAGGGTTTTGGGGCTTTGGTGCATCGCCGGCGACAGACCGTAGTCGCGTAATAGATGTGCCCGCTTCTCGGTGTGACGAGTCATCACAACATTTTTTTTTTCAGTATTGCTATACCCCTTCGAATATCTAGGTATCCTTCGAAGAGACATCATGAGGCCCCGTTGCAATTTATAGAGTACATATTGCGTCATGGTACATTATGCTTCAGTACTATAAGTTAGCTGATTCGCTTAATGCGCATCAAAAAGTATCATATCTCACCTTCTGGTAGAGATAAAGGGCACATGATCGACAGCACCGTTGCTATTGTTTTGACTATGGACATTGCGCTACAATGAATAAATATCCTTCAAAGCAGAACATCCAAGTACTTGATAAGCTGCTCTTACAATGTGCCCAGGTACCGGGACTCACATCTAACGCGGTCGTGGTCGATTTTTATTTGATAATTCTCGCGGGGTAATCGAACACTGAAGTACAGAAACCACACACACAAAAAAGGGGAGTAAGACACTTCCTCTAAAATGGAGAGGGGCAGGAAAGACATAGAATCGGAAAGAACAAAGAGAAAATAACAATGAAATAAGCATTTAGTTAATCGAAACCATTTACTTATTATCCAGGTCAAAGCGGTACGATGTTCGTGCATAATAGCGCAAGAAACACCTGCAGAGAACGAACATCGAACTTGCACGCCGGACATGCAATGGGCACATGCTGCTCACTGGATTTACGTCGTCCTTTTATTCGGCCGGAAATGCAGCTGTATTGTTGAAAGAAACGTGCGGTGTCGAAGCGACCAATGTTGGAAAAAAGTAAAAAAAAAGAGCATGAAACTATTACAGCGATGAAAAATTCGAGCGAGCGTTTCCCCACTTTTAGTTGTAAGTATCATTCGGGACTGATTGGAGCGCACTGTAAGTTGATCGTGAGACCAATTTCAGACCACTTAAACTCTTTGTTATAACTTTCATTTATGCAGTTCTTCTTGCTGGGTAAACTGCGTAAGAATAGTTACAAAAAGTTCTGTACAAAACTTATAGTAGTTTTTCTTTTATAAAAATCATGTTGTCGTCAAGGTGAAAAAAGTAATGTAGATCAAACGATAATAATTTTTGGAGTTTTAAGCTCCCAAACCACGATATGATTATGAGGGACGTCGTAGTGGGGGCTTTAGTAATTTTTACCATCTGGGTGTCTTTAGCGTGCACCTAACCTAAGCTCCGGTCCTCTAGCATTTCGCCTCCATCGAAATGCGGTCGCCGCGGCCGGGATTCCCTCCCGCGGCCGTCAGGGCAGCAGTCGAGCACCCTAACCACTGGACCACCGTGCCGGATGTTGATCAAACGAATCTATAGTTTTCCTGTCCTAATCATCTTAAAAACATTAGTTTTTTCTGCAGCATGAATATTACTAATACGACTAATCCGTCAACACTCGGTAGTGTGGCAAGGTGTCATGGTTGCCTAGCGGTACACATCACTATGACCATGTTTCAGCGACGAAGAATGTCTCCATCTGGGCCTGATTTTGTACTAGGCTTATGCGCAATACGCTTGATGTGCTGCGAGTGGATCTTGTGACTCCATTATAGCGCTCAATTACACGAAAACAAATGCAGCTTCCAATGTTTCCTTGATAACGAAGCAACCTCTAAATGGACCACAGCGTTATTTCACTGCTGCTGTTCTGACTTCTTCAATATTTTTAAATGCGAAGCATTTCTTAGCGAACAAAATGCACTTTGAGCGTATCTATCTATCTATCTATCTATCTATCTATCTATCTATCTATCTATCTATCTATCTATCTATCTATCTATCTATCTATCTATCTATCTATCTATCTATCTATCTATCTATCTATCTATCTATCTATCTATCTATCTATCTATCTATCTATCTATCTATCTATCTATCTATCTATCTATCTATCTATCCACTTACACCTGGGCGCTCATGGTCGCCTGCTTTACTGAGTTGTACCAAAAGTGGCATATAGGGGGTATGATGTATGAACCTGACTGACAGGTCATGACATGAATAGCACGACATGCCTGTCGCGTACGTCATGAAACCCTTTCTCACAGTGACGTGTGGCGCATACCCGCACACCACTGCCCGTGTATTGCGGGTGTGCGTCACAGGTGATTGATTCACTGCTTACGTCAACCGAGAAACGGCGAGAATAGACACTGCAAATCGTAACGCGATAGCGTCAAAGAGCCCGTGTCAAAAATCTGGTACTGCCGTCGGCGGCATTGTCGCTGAGCGAAAAATTCCGATGGACGCAAATAATAAGGACCACGATCCGAGCCGCAATCGAAACCAGGCTTTGTGCGTGGCAGTCAAGTATTCTACCGCATAGTGCTTGAAATCGCTTATGAAAAAGACCCTATACAGGCGTGATGTCACGGCAACGACAATTGTGGTTGCACTGTCCGCTATCAGCTTTCATAAAAATGTAATAAGCAATACATATGCACTCTTATGAGTCAGCAAGCTATAGCCAAGCGTTGCACAACACCGAAGGAATACGCTAACGATCGCTATTTCTGACATGCACATCACCACAACATAGCACGCAATTCCTTTCGAGAAAACTGACGTCTTTGCTGTAAAGTGAGTGCTGACGTTACGCTGGACGGTTAGCTACCATTTCGGTGCCAATGGAGTCAACGTGCCCGTAAGCCCAAAACCTGCACACTGCTAAATTTACACTAAGACATTGATCGAACTCGCAACGCTAGGACCAAAGCAAAAATAAATAAATACATAAATATATTGTTACATAAATATATATAAATACATAAATATATAAATACATAAATATATAAATAAATAAACAAACAAACAAACAAACAAACAAATAAATAAATAAATAAATAAACAAATAAATAAATAAATATGGCAGCATAAGCCGCTACTCGCTGGCTGCTTTGCAATGAATTGATTCACACAATGCATGGGATCTGCCGGATTTTCTTTTTTTTTTTTTAAGCTGGAGTTTCTAAAAGTTGGGTGTGAAATTGTTACGCCCGCATACGTGACACTCGTACGCCTGTTGACTTCTTTGTTTTCTAATGTGGGTTGGAGATCTTGCCAGCCAGAAACGTCACAACGGGCGTGGTCTAACACACGTTATAAATATGTAAGCTCCATAATAGGGGGAAAATGCTTCTTTATAAGGCTCATCATATATTTGAATGCTCGCCCATCTAACGTTGTTGGTTCTCTCCTGCGGAAATATCAAACCCAAATTTTACCGTATGATTTGTGATGGGATCAGCCCAATAGCAGTTATTGTCGCCGATGTCGCCCGCCGCCGCTGCCAGTGTTTGTCGCAGCTATCACCGGGGATGAGAGAAAACTGGCCCGCTTACACCTGGGATATGCAACAGGGTACCACATGTGTGACACAGCCTTTCTGCCACCAAGCTACGCCAGCATTTGCAATCCTACCTGAAAAGAAACTCTTAATTGAAAGGCGCCCTGTCATGAGAGGAGTCACACGTCCGGCTACCTAGCCGCATACGCTACGTCCCAGTTGCGTAATATAGCACCAGATTTGAGGCCATGTGAGCTTCCTCACTGGTGGCCCGCCCCCTCATTACAATGTGTTCAGCCGCGATTCATCAACATCGTCATCGTCGACTTCATATTGCGCGAGGAGTCTTCCGTGCAGTTGCGCAGTTGCACACACTGTTTTGCAGTAGCTTAGTATCGCACCAGGTATCGCGCAATGCCGATTTTGTTGCAGGTGAGTACTGGCCAGTCTACCCGTTACAAAGTGTTCAGCCGCGCTTCATCGTCACCATGACCCTGGCTAGCGAATTCGCTTTCGTATGCTTGGCAGCAGTCCCCAGACAGCCATGACATTCGTTTGCCAAGAACAGACCATTCGTTGTGCCACATTGCACGTTCTCTGCAACGTCATTTTGATCCCTAAGCTCACCTGACTGTATTTTGATAGATCAATGCACATTAAATGTCAACCTTCCATGTTCAGTACTTGCGGTACGCGACGTTGAACAGTTTACCACCGGTTGCTAGGAGATCGCTCCGCCGCCTTATGCTGTTATTGTGTGGCGTGTTCCGCAAAGGTCTAGTGTTATTTCCTTTTGCTTCAACAAAGAAGAAAAAAACTTAGCATCTGGAACGGCCTAAAAGATATTAGCCGGAACTTCCCTTAGCATGTGTACATCGCAAATGAACGGTCAACTTAAATAAAACTTATTGACTTAAGAAACGTAGAGATAAGGAATGTGCAATCACATAGGTGTAATAATGACCAAAGAACCTTGTATGAAGTCGAATATCAAAGAGAGAACATAATGTCTAGGAAGGCACGGGAGAGTCAAGGGTCATCTCTGCTGTTGTACGTTCCATCCTCCGTCGTGTCGCGAAGAATAGTCCGCTTCCGCTTCGAGTTTTTGATGCACGATCCTAAGTTCATGATAACCTGCGAGGAGAGAGGTGTTCGTACATGTGCTAAAAATAATAATTGCTAGGGTTTTGTGTGCTCAAACCACGATATGATTCTGAGGCATGCCGTAGTGGGCAACTCTAAATTAATTTTTTCCGCCTGGAGTTCTTTAACATGCGCCCAAACCTAAGTACATGAATTTTGGTTGCAGCGCGAATTTGGCACAGGGACACAAGAAGGAAGACGACACACGCAGCGCTGCGTGTGTCGTCTTCCTTCTCGTGTCCCTGTGCCAAGTTCGCGCTGCAACCAAAATTCGTCATGACTTACCAAGAAGCCCACTTCGCAACTCTAAGTACACGGGTGTTCTGGCATTCTGCTCCCATCGAAATGTGTTCGCCGCAGCAAGAAATCGAGCCCGCACGCTTGATAGCAGCGTCACATCATGCATGTTAAGCTACCACAGAGGGCTTCAGGAGCGTAGCCAGAGATTTTTTTCTGCAGGCAGGGGGGGTCCGACTCCACTTTATGTAGGTTCGTGTGTTTGTGTGCGCGTATATATACATATACAAAATGTAGACATATCGGGGGGGGGGGGGGGGGAGTTGAACTCCTTTTATCTACGACATTGGTGGGCTTGCATGTGTTAACAGACTATAATTACAATATATAGCGAACTTGTGGTGTGAAACGACCTATGCAATACTTTGTAGAGAAAATTTTGAACACTGTGTTATAACTTCATTAAAAACGAAAAATCGTCCTACACTTTACAGACTAAGGAGTGTCAATGGCAAATAGAGATAAATATTCCATACACCGTCGTGCCACGTACAGTGTGTTTGCTGCCACGCAACATGGTACAGACATGCAGTTTGGTACTACTGCAGTTTTTATTCGCAGTTATGATTTCGCAAAATGTTGTGAAATCAATTTATATCGCACATGCTAGCTTTCGTAAATCAAAGAACATCTATAAGTCGAACAATACAACATAAAAACCGTAAAATTTATGTAAGCTTGAACATGAATTCACCTATATAGGTGTGTCTACAGCCTAAAACTTTTTTCTTTCGAAAAATAACTACAATTAAGCATTGTTGTGAGCCATGGAATCTGAGGGCCATACAGCATGGCAAAAGGATATTACGGAAATATTAGATAACTACAGATAACTTCGGCGGCATCTTTTCAGTGCCTCGCATTTGCTTTACTCGCCACTGGTGCGTTAATGATCTCGGTGAAGCAGCTTTTGGAGGTATTGAGCGCGAAATACAGAGAACTTATTTCATGTCCCAAAATCTACAACTTGAAGTATTAACACAATGTATTATCAGTTATGATATACATGACAGTCAACTAATCATAAAGAATGGTTATGCCATCTTTCAACTTCTACTCTAAAAATCTGTTATACTAAATATTTCATGCACAACTAATTATCACTGTTTAGGTTTTTGACACATTACTGCATTTTCTTGTATTAAGCACCAATTAGGATCGCATAGAACCTTCCCGTTCAATATACATGCTGGTGACAGTGTATAACGTCATGAGAATGCGATACTTACACAAACGACCAAAGCCGCAAGCATGACGAGCGATGCATTCTCGTAGCGTATGTTTTCTGTAGCATACTTTGCTCAGCAGTGGTGCTACTGACGATCTGTTGACGAACAGTCAAGGCTCCATAGTGACGTTGCTTTGTAACCCACTGTCATATTTAGGAACAAGGGAAGCTTACCCGAGAGTAATCGCACCGAAGAGAAAACCACAAACAGTGGCGTAGGTCCACATATTGTTTGGAAATCCTCTTTCACTTTCGTGTCGAGTGTAGCCAAGAAAATAAAAGATAAACATTATTATTATTATCTCTGTAAGACCGAGCAAAATTTTTCCTATACATGGCCCACTTTCTAAAACTAAAAATTGCAACACCGCGTGAGGTGCAGAAACCCTCAGGGGACGATCAGTACAATAGGTCTCAGAAGAAAAAGAAGTAAAAGAAGATGATTGCTTTCGCCTTCGAGTGGCCTTAGAGTGATGCATAAGACACCATGTGACTTTTATATCGGTAGAATACTGCGCTTCGGAGAAAACACGAGAATTTTCTTGAGATAACAGTGACCCGCAAGTAGCCCATTGGAATGCCCATCGGAGTGATCGGAAACACTAGCAAAGGTTTTTACGCGCGACTGCACGACTGCAGAAAAAAAAAATAAACAAACGATGCGTAACACAGAGAATGAATGAAAATATGGACAAAATGAGTGATGAAATAAAGAGAAGACTTGATAAATGAAAGAGGCAATGACAGAACTACATCACATCTTAAAGACCAATATTAACGATTTCGGAGTCTCTATCACAAATGTTGGAACAAATAACTCCTACTTTTATGGCATCGCTGGCTATCATTGGAAAACACTTTCTTTTTCACTGAACGTTTCGAGCATGTAGCCAGAGGGCACCGCCCTGTTATATCATTTTAATAAGCGTTGTTTAGGAGACATACCAAGTTTAAACCTGTCTGCAAGGACAAACAGTGCAGTGTATCTTCGCTTAATTACTTTCCTGAATAGTGCGATGGGAACCACGCGATCTGGTTCTTTTTTGTGATTCTTCGTAATTTCTTTTTCAATGGGTTTTCTCATTGCCATTTTTGGGGCGTGTTGGTAAATGGAACCCGAAAACATATTGAGCGCTTACAAACAGGGACGTAGTGCATTGTGTTGTCGTCTCCCTTACGTCCCTGTTTGTAAGCGCTCAATATGTTTTCGGTTTTCTCACTTGAAAAAAATGCGCAGCTTGCACTAATGGCGCAAGGCTGGAACCATCAGCGGAGCGAGTGTTCGACCTAGCTAAGTTTTACTAATATTTCCAAGCCTTTGCTGAGAGGATACGTTTTTGCTAGTAGTACCAAGTGTGCCTAGACTTTGCTAGACATGTCACGTGACTACCTGTTACGTGATGTTGTAATTTTAGTCACATGACTAGCTGTTACGTGGTTCATGGCGGGGACTTGTCACGTGACTAGCTATTACGCGATGTTCTGTGATTTTAGTCGCGTGACTGAACGTTACGTGGTTTTAGTCACGTGACTGGGTGTTGCGTGATCTTACGTGATTTTTTGTCACCCGAGTAGTTACATGATGTTGCATGACTCTAGTCATGTGGCTAGTTACGTCATGTTACGTGATTTTAGTCACGTGGGTGTTACGTGGTTTTAGTCACGTGACTGGATGTTACGTGATTTTTGTCTCGTGACTCTAGTTATTACGTAATGCTTCGCACTCGTGGTGCCAAGCCTGGAGGGAGCGCGGAGCTGGGCGACCTTCTTTGTTTCTCTTTATTTTTCTGTTTCTTTCTTCCTCTCTTTCTTTCTTTTTCCGTCATCTCTCTGCTTTGTATATGTCTTTTTTTGTCTCTGATTTATTTCTATTTCTTTCTTTCTCACTCTATGTATTTCTTTTTCTTTCTCGCTCTTTCCACCTTTTTCCTTCTTGCCCCTCTTTCTTTCTGTCTCTCTATTCATTGCTTCCTTTTTGTTTCTCTATTTCTCTTTCTCTCTGTGCTATGCTTTACTCTCTCCCCTCCTCACCCTCACTTCCCTTGCCCGCCACCTTGCTATATTATATTATACTATAAAAGCCTATGCTATGCTCTGCTAGCGTGCCTGCAAAGCCGAGCGGTTAGGACGCTTGCTGTTGGATCGCGGGTACACGGGTTCGAGTCCCGCCGGCTCATCACAACTTTTTTTCGCCATAATTTTCTCTTTCTTTACATCGTTCTTTCTTTCTCTCTGTACTCGTTCTCTCCTCTCGCCCATCAGGGTTATTACAGGGCACGCCGGAGAAATCGGTGCACGTGTTTTGGGGGAGAAGCAGAAGTTGAAGAGGACGAAGCGAGCACGTACCGGTTGATGACGGTGACAATTACTGTTCGCACTACCCGGCGTGACGAAAAGCTTAAAGAGTTCCGCTCTTAAAACGTTGAAGTTCGGACGGCATTGTTGCCAATACACACTTAAGGTGTTCCCCTATCTTTCTCTCTATCTTTACTCTTCTTTCGATCTCCCCCATCCCTTCCCCCTGTACAGGGTAGCATACCGGTTATGCCAAACTGGTTAACATCCCTGTCTTTCCTCTCTCCCGTTTTCCTTCCTTAAGTGCAGCGACAAGGGGACACACAAAAGAGCTTCTGTTTGACCCCTTGCTTGCTGCCATATCGCTAAAACTCGCTTATTAAATAATTGCTCCATTAAGCGGATGTAGCAAAAAGGAATACAAGCTATTCGCTCGTATAAGCAAAAGTGTAGTTATTATCATGACGCTGGTGTGACTTACATGGCTTTCTTTAACGCCAGGCTGAAACTGGCTACTATCACAGCAGCGCCACCGAAACCTATTGCGGCTTGGGTAAGATAAACAATCCAGAGGTACCTGTAGATATGTGTAGAAAAGAGGATGTATTGGCTAAATATGCAAACATTCAAAGAAAAACTACAAAAAGTGCCATGATAAAAACCGCAAAGCGAAGTATTTAGCTCAGGTGAACAGAAGAGACAAGTCCCTGCCTCCTTTTTTTTATTCGCACTCACTTAACGATAGCGTTCACGAAATGTGTTGCGCATAGAACTGTTAGTTACTGTAGCATTTAGTGAAGCAAGACGCTTTTGGCCGCCTGCCTCTGCACGCTGCCACCGAGGATTGCCGATCGTATGTGCTGCATCTGAGTTCCACGTCGCAATGTAGTGCCACCAGTTTGCGGATATTGGAAGCGCCTTATCGGTGTTCTCGGAGGGCACGGTTTTACACGCGCAACTTTCCCAACGTCTGAGAGATGGCGCCGCAAGGCCCAGGAAAGGGAAGAGGGGCTTTACCGGGAAGCTCGACAAAACGCCGCACGTTTTAATCGTTGTGAAATTTTGAAATTATTTTTACCACTGGGCTATCATTTGCGGCAATAATTTTTTTCTATTTCATCAGGATCAGTTGTACTCTGAAACTATGCATCTGCTTCAAAAATGACATTAAGAAGAGGCGATCGAGCACTTTTAATACTGACAGGCATGTCTGGTCAGAGTGACAGAACATGTTAGTTACTTCTAATAGCAATGTCAAACAGGAAAGAGCTCTAGTAAACATTAAGCTGCCGCACTCATAAAAGCCAAGCTAAACCATGCTAAAGTGATAGTGGTCGTACTGCAGATTTTTAAATATTGGTAGCACTTAAATTTGGCCTCCTATTCTCCATCTCCCTTGCTAACAATATGGGCTCACATATATTTCCTTTTCACAAAGAACTTCAAGGTATCTCTGACAAGTAAGTGCACACCGCACGGTCTGGTGAAGTTCAAACAGGAACTTACGGTGGTATTGGCAGGAATGGAGCGGGACCGACGAAGAGGAATGAGACGGCCATTATCAAAAATCCGATCAGTACCGAAACGTCTTCTTGTTCCTATAGGAAGACACGAGAATACTCTTCTTCACAGCCACCTCAAAAGCAGAAACAGTGAGGAAACCAACTAAGCAATCACATAGCAATGTAGATGCGCTGAGTGAAGCACAAACGAGAAACGTCCTGTCCTGTCCCTTGTTACGTTTCTCGTTTGTGCTTCACTCAGCGCATCTATATTGCTATGCCGTACCAACTAGCCCAAATGGAAGCTTTGCTAAGCAATCACAAATAAAAATCTTAAGAGAAAACCAGATGCTCTTGCAACATTCGCATAAAGGCACTTTCCTAGGGTGCAGCGAACTGCCATAATAATATACCACTGTTCGGTGGCTCATAATCTGAAAATCTTAAACTATTCAATCTTGAAGTCTTGCTTGGTCGTTTTTATTGTGCAACCACATTTCATAGACATAGCGTCCATGCACAAGCCCACGGATGTTGACATAAAGGCATAACCATTTGGTGTAGCGGAAAAATTGTTGCATTTAAGTCGAATGGCTAATCCATAAAGCCGCCGTGTTGATGCTACAGTTCGATAATTGCAGAGGCATGGACTGTTATTATTAGGGCAAATACAAACGTCAGTATGAATGATTATTTCGATGGTGTTTAAACTAATATGTCGCAGCGTGTACGTTGTACGTGACAATCATTCGTTCATTTCGAACTTCAGTGCATTCAGTCCTCAATCGTGCGAATGTTATGAAAACGTGTTTGTCCAGAATAACACAGCACAATTTATACAAAGTGAGGTAGGTAGTTTTCGTGATTTTTAACAGCAGCATGCTTTCTTGATAGAATAAAATAAGATAACAGCTCCTTCGGGCATTTGGAAAAATGTCTAGTCCTGTATTCTATTTTCAATCACATCATATCATTCACTATTCTCAGTTCAATAGTCTTAAAGGGACACTAAAGAGAAACAATGAATTGGTTTAGATTGATAAAGCGTGCTCGGAGAACTCTTGTGTAGTTTATTTCACCACCATTGGTTTATTATTAGAGGAGAAAACCAAGTTCAACGTTTCATTTTTAAATTTCACGCCGAACTTTGTAATTCGTGACGTAAGAGATTTCAAAGAGCATTTAACGTATTTTAGCGCCACTGGCTCGACAAAATTTCCACAAACTCGTTATGTAAAGTCTCTGGCCCCCTCAGAGGACAATGTACTTTGATTTAACCGATTAGGAACTACGTAGGCCCAAGCAGGCTCCGTCAAAAATATGTGACGTCACGGCAAATGGTGCGGGAATTCCAAGGTGGCGTCGCCACCTGTATTTTCTTTTTGCGCGTTTTCTCGCTTATTAAGCGTCTTCTCGCAGCAAGCGTGGTGTTTTTGGTATCGTGGAAGACTGCTTTAATAATGCGAGAAAAATCGTTTTGCTCTTTAGTGTCTCTTTAATGCCAAGGTGCTCTTATTTCTTCCGATTTGAACTTAACCTTGCTGCAAACAGAACGACCCTTACCAGCTTGTACGTAAATAGGTATCCCCAGAAGAGAGATCCGAGCGAGTAAGAGATGTAGAGAGCAGAGAACACCGCCACAACTTCTATATCAGGAAGCCGGAACTGTCAAAACATAGAGCACGTAAAATTTACCTTGAAAGCTGATGGGAGCAAACACAGAAAAAGTACGAAAGGCTGATACTAGCAAATAGTTCTGTTAGCAGAAATGAGGCACGGGTACGGCACAGAGAAAGAGCATACAGCGTTTTCTAGGGCTAGCCGCTAGTGTAATGAAACGGTTTACAATTAAGATCTCTTTTCTTCTGTTATTATATTTTAACATTATGAAACCGTTAAGCGCACAAAGACGGGAACAAGAAGACGACACACAGAGCGCTCGGACGACACACAACTAGCTCGGACCCAGCCTCTTATTCAGTATATTTTAACGACTGCGTGAGCGACAGGCAATGTAAGCAACAGCCAACCACTTTTCCATTGCACGTTTCCTTTTTCCGGCTGCACCTAGCTTGCAGTGTCATTAGTTTAACCCTATGTTTAGTTGTGCTAGTTTCCCGGAATACAGTTGTAACCAAGAATTAAACGAAGGCAAGCTGTTTCCCATCACATGTACACTGCAATGAAAACTGTCAAGCAGATAAATTACAATTGCTCCTTTGTAGTTCATCTTCATTATTATTATTATTATTATTATTATTATTATTATTATTATTATTATTGTTATTATTATTATTATTATTATTATTATTATTATTATTATTACTACTACTACTACTACTACTACTACTACTACTACTACTACTACTAGATTAATTTCATTGCACTCTTTCTCAGAAAGCATTCAATGAAACTCAAGCGTCAGGTGCTTATCCAGAGAGGATATCTTCGCAGAGTTGAACGCGTTGCTGCTCTTCTAAAAGACATGTGGGCTTGGAGACAGCATTTAAGTAGTGTTCATTTCTCCTTTCCTTCCTTTTTCTTTGCTTTTTTCTTATTTTTGGCAATGCTTCATTTCATTATCCCTTATACCCTTTCCCTTTTTCCTGAGAAGAGGGTAGCGAGCCGGTATAAGAAATGGCCAACCTTATTTCCTTCCTTCAGCCTCGCAGCTGACCTAACTATCAATACAGCCAACATTTCGAACGAAGAAATTATCATACGTAGATCATAGCGTCAACGATTGTTATATACTATATGACAACGCCTTACCTCCCCTTCCTTGAGATGAAATTCTAATGTTCCGTCATGAAATCCAAGGGCTGATATAGAGATTCCGACATTTGCGATGCTGATAATCATTGGAGCATTCAATGCGAGGCGGACGGCATTTTGGTCCGGTTGGTCTCTCGCAACTTGGATTGCTTGAAAGAAATAGGACCAAAGTTTATTGCAGTGCCTGCGCGTACGTAGAATGGAAACGGTCCTGCATATGCAACTGCAAAACTCTGAGGAGGAAAGCCGTGTTAACAAAGCCAGGAGGAAAAGGCTCTTCCTGAGGAATTATTGTACCCACGGGAAATCAAGGAAGCAGACTCACATTTGGCCGGAGACCGTAGCAGTATAAACGGTGCACCAAGGAACATGATACCACCGGAAATAAAGAACGGTATAGCGTCTGGCCACCACTGAAATAGGAGAGCTTCCGTCAAGTCGTAGTTAAAACCGAAAGCTATTCGTACCTCAATGAGAGCAGTTCCAACGGCAACGCCAACTGTGTTAGATATTCCGTATACACACTCCAGAGATGACTGAAAAAAAAAATACCATGAGGCTAACGTGAAGCAGCGACGCATGCTTTCTTTCATAATGACTTTGCGAAGCGTTCGAACAAGACAGAAGTTAAGGGAAGATGGTGGCTCGAAGTGATGAGAAATAGTTGAACAGCGAATGTCGCTAGAGCCAACGTTTCGGCAAGTGAACTTGCCTTCGTGAAGGCAGTAACTGCCTTCTTTAGCAGCATGTATGTGTTCGTTTTGCTTTCTTTGTCTCTGTAGAGTTAGCGTAATAGATGAAAGGTGGAAGTGTTATTGAGGGTGACAGCCGCTCTTTTCCTACCAAGAGTTAAATAAACCTGTAATTTATCAAGTGTACTACAAAATAGTAGTAGACGTGGAAAGAAACACTTCTGTAGCACACAGTTGCGTTGATCAAAGAAGCATTGATGAATCTCGGAAATTGAAATGTGACGTTGAAATGTACTGTAAGGATATAAAGGTGGTGACTAGACTCACTAACAATTATTATACCACAGCTCCGTTGGCTCCTAAAGGTGGCGGCTGCATAAAGTGTCACAACAAAAGATGCATAGAGGAAACCGAAGACCAGCCCGATTGTCACAGTGGCGCCCACAAATGAGCTGCCGTCGACGATCCAATACGTGGAGCTACAAGAAATGGAGAGAAGAACATTGTGGTTATCAGAATTACCAAGTAAATGTTAATGCATGGACAACAAACTCTTAGATTATAGAATATAAACCCATTCAGAATTGTTGAGAAAGTGAGCAGCGAAAGAGAAAAATGTAAAAAAAGAGGAGACAGAAGGTTATTCAGAATTCGCCTGGCTTGCTAGACTGCAATGGTGGAGGTGGAAGTGGGAAGAATAAGTGACGGACTGAAAGGAAATAAATTGTTTGGGTGTAGTTACGTTCTCAAAATAAAACTTCATTGCGTTGTTCACAGTTCCGAAATTAGGCTGCATTCAAGAGATCAGTATAGCATTACTACACAAAATTAGGCGCCAGTTTTCGTAACTCATGTCTGTAAGCAATTGGAGAAACAGGCCTTACCCGTACAATGATACGCATACAATCATTCCAATGAATGCAACAATCAGGGTCGCATGAGGTTTAAGGCGCTGAATCTGCAAAACACACAAATTTTAAAAAGTTAAACACGCACTTCATAAACGTACCTCCGAATACAGCTAGATACTATAACTTACGATTGCCATATTACAAAGGCTTCCAAGTAACATAGACGCTCTAGTGCTTGCATAAATGACGTTGAACTGCCATTGTTCTGCTCGCTTTTCTGCCGCCTGAAAGTAATGCCAAGATGTATATATATGGCGATGCCATACCACAAAATAGTAAATCAGAGCATCGTTTCTCACGAGTATTAACTCGAGGCAAGCGAAGATGGCAAGAGAGAGGAAAGACAGAGAGGTTAACCAGGAAGAAATCCGGTTGGCTACCCTGTAATGGGGAAGGGGAAAGGTGGTGTGAAAGAATGAAAGAGGAGAAGGCAGTCTGTAACTACACTACAAACTCATGACAATGACACTGTATAAAAGCAACAAACCAACATTGTCTGAGACCATCCATATATAACTTGTCGCTCAGTCCGGTCTCTCGAACAAACCGCAGCCACGCCCGCATAGCCGCTCGCGCTGAAGGCCGGGTGGTAGTGATGCAGAACTATCGATGGTACTATCGATGCTATCGATAGCTGAGTCACTATCGAACTGCCGATGGTGAGAAAGAACTATTGATAGTATACAATCAACCGCGTGAACTCATTGAAGCATAAACTTGGTTCGCCGAGTGCGTCGTATATATTTAATTGAGCAGGAAGAACCGGCTGAAGGGCAAGAAATTTGACATGTTTATGTTGTTTTACTGAATGCTTGGCTGACATAAGATAATTAGGTTAATACTTACCAGCTGTAGCGGTAAGGAAGCCGTTACATGTGGCGGAACTGCGCGGCTTCAAATTTTTATTGCCTTTTATGATTTGAAATGAAAAGAAAATATCAAGAACTAAGTTAGTTAATTGTAAGGTGCAAATTGTTGCTATTGAATACGAATTTATTGATCGACATATTCCGCTATTTTTACTCCGGAAATAATTTACCTCTCCAGTCAAAAATTGCTCATAAATTAAGTGAACTGAGTATTGCCGATAGTACTGATAGCAAGCAATCGCAAATTTGGCAATATCGCCGGCAAGCAAGAGCATCAGTATTCACACCACTATCGGTAGTACGCTCTTAGAAAAAAAAGACAGGCATATTCACTAACAAAATACTAATAGTAAGAAGCAGGTTGGTGGAATTCGCTACCGTGTCAGTAAATGAAATGTACTAACTCGAATGGTTAGTATGTTACCTAATTGTTAGTAACCGCACCAGCAACTTAGTTACCGTACCAACTATAGCGGACTACAATTAGCCAAATACAGGTTTACGCCTGTTTCGTTTATAGGGTGTTTTTTAGACAATACAGATTTTTTATAAAAGTCCTATGACTGTAAGGCTCTTGTCGTTTGCGCACACGCACTCCACGTCGAGGCGGAAAATCTTTGCCGCAGTTAAAATAAAACTGGTACCGCTAATTAACGAAAACTCGTTAATTACCTTCTTAATTATTGACTTCAGGGCAGGTGCTTATATTAGAAAGTTGTAACGCGCACGAATTTACGGCACACTTATTTTTTACAAATCACAAAAGTTGCACGTAGTTCGAGATATTCTTCATCGAATGTCAAGGGCGAAATAGAAACTGATCGCGCAAAGCGCGCACGAAGCGTGACCGTTCAGCTCCGTCAGACCGGAACTACCCGTCACATGGGAGCAAAGAAAAGGGAATGAAAGCGCGTCGCGGCCGTAGGAGTTCGTGAGCTGCAAGTCATCTCCCTTGTGCCCGCGCTGCCTTATTTTCGCGCGTAGTGTTCGGTGCTTATCCGTTTCTCTCGAACTGTGCACAAGAAAACCGCGATATCAACTTTTTCTTTGTCTTGTAACCGTTAAACTCAGGGGCTGCCACTTCGGCGCTTCTTCTTGCATGCACGCAAAATAGTTATTCGCGCCTCTTTATAGTTTAAGAAATAATCACATAAACACTACCCCCATCGCACACAAACATTAGGCTGTCTCCTTGTGTATTTCAGAATGATTGCCGATTTTTCTGGCCAGATTCTGCTTGTGCGCGCCTTCATTCGAATTTCGTCACTTCCCTGTCGCGTGTCGTCCCGGTGTTCCGCCGCACTTTGTGCGCGACGGGCGCGATCAGTTTCGATTTCACCCTTGAAATTGGATGATGAATATCATGAACTACGTGCAACCTTCGTGATTTTTACAAAAATGGGTGTGCCATAAATTGGCACGCACTACAACTTTCTAATATAAACACCTGCCCTCAAGATTACAAAGTTAATTAACGAGTTTTCGTTATTAGTAGCAACACTGTCATTTTAACTGCGGCAAAGTTTTTCCGCCTCGACAAAGAGTTCATGTGCGAAAACGATAAGAGGTTTACTGTCATAGGATTTTTATTAAAAAATCTGCATTGTCTAAAAAAAACATCCTGTATGTGCGTGTGCAGAGCCATATCAAGTTGATTGTACCGCGAAAGCATGTATAAGGTGAAGTAAAGAAAAATAGCACGGCTTGTTGCACCAATTAACAACCACTAATTTATTTTTTAATTACCGCGGTATGTATATATGCATCATAACAGAGTAGATTGAGGCATGCATGGATTATAAGCGAGAACGCACATAAGCACACACAGAATATCAAGGCTACGCACGCGTCATCTACTCTAATAGCAGCTTCACGGCCATTTATGTACCTACTTTGGAATAGCACAGACTATGCCGGTTAGCAGTCTTAGAATTTAGAGAGATAAACGATCATTTTTCACCCAATGTACTATACTGTTTGTACATATGTATGCCATCACGTATCACGATACTGTTATTCCAACATAATCTAGAAAATTGAAGTTTGGCCTAAATTTCCCAAAAGACTGTCACAATTACGGCATAATAAACTACGGCATCTACGAAGCATCAGGCAACACAGGTATTTCAGCAGTATAGTTAAAGGGGTGGTGCCACCAAATTTGTTGCTTGCACGTTCTTTGCTGTAAGCGTTTCCTATAGCTCCAGGAAGCATGATGCACGCACCAACATTCATGTATTCTCGCTAAATAATCTAATATCGCCTTTTGATGTGGACAACTGTCGGTTGCGGTTTCTGGGCGCCCAGGTTAGGCAGTGACGTAGAAGTGTAGGAGGTTTGGTGACGTGAACACACAAGGCTGTGACGCACTTAGCCAGGAAGCGACCGAAACTCGGCGAGTGATGTAGCAACCGATGCTTTGCCAGTACTATGGTGAACTAGAATATATTCTAGTTCACTACAGCCGGTACGTACGTAGTGGAGGTGGCGGAGGTCCGGAGGTCACTCACGTCACTACAGCAGGTCTGGTGTGACGCCACTACATCTTTCGTTGCTCCTCCTATAGATCTACGTCAGAGTTGGCGCGCTAGCGATGGGTTTCGATCGGGAGGATGGGCATTTAGGCACACTTTGTAAGTGAATTAAAATATATTCTAAACGTTTGCTGTGTCCCGACACTTCGTGTGGAGTGTCCTTGCATACAGAGGAAACCGACAACAGGCTTTTTATAGCCTCGAAATTTGATGGCACCACCCCTTTAAGGACACTAAGAAAGGCTCCCCGGTTTTAGAAACGGCAAAATTTACCAGCTTTACTAGCTGGTACAGGGATGTTGCGAGGTTTTAAAAGACTCTCGGAACTAGTAAATGCATGCATGCACTAACTGTTTATTAACTTGTTTCTAAGAGTGTATTATCGCTAGTAATATTGCCGATTGTACTATCGATTGCACAATCGATAGTTTGTCCGTAGTACTACTATCGATAGTTTGCAAACCGGTCACTCGCGCAAAATTAACCTCCCTGCGTTTCCTTTTCATCTATTTCTCTCTCTCTCTCTCTCTTGTTTACACCGTCGATACTTTCAAATAAACTATCGATGCTATCGATAGTCAATTTACCGATAGTTCTGCAGCAATACCGGGTAGGCCAGTGTCTGATGGACAACCGGGAAGATGTCAAACTTTCTTCAGATACATAAAGGCAACACCTTGCTGCTTAAGCTTTGAAAGCTAATTGGAATTAGAGGTCATTGAGGAAAAAGGATACACAAAGCGTTTTTTTCGTAAAACCGTTTCTTGATCGGACATTGACCATCGAGTACCCATAGCATTACTGGAACCAGTGACGAAGAGATCAATGACGTCATAACACATCCCGAAGCAGTAACATTCAAACTACAAATATGGCATCATTACCATATTAAGCATGAACGATTTGATTCTTAAACGGCTCGAAACCTTCGGCTATATACCAGCTATCAGTGATACCTTGAGATGGCATTTTGTTTCATTTCATTCTAACACTACCAAGTAACTTCTAGCGTAGCTCATAGCATATACATAAGCGCTCGAGAGGTAATTTGATGTTTTTACGAAAGGTCGGGGGAATACATCGTAGCAGTGTGCTTTAGAAACAGTTCTTTATCATCACCTGATCATGAAGGCAAGAGAAAAGGGTTATTTAATGTGTCGGAGCATGCCTGAAGCTGAAAAAGTGGACCATTTAACTCCGAAAAAATAGTCTCCAGTGACGGATATAGCAAAACGCTTAATACTTGGTCACTTACCCTATTTATTCGAATCTAAGCCGATGTTTTCTTTTTTTCGAAGAAACGATGTGCGAAAGTGGGGGCTCGGCTTAGATTCGAGTATAGATTCGAGTGCAATGATTATGTTTTTTTTTTTTTCTGGCCTTGCGAATTTCGGGAGTCGGCTTAGAATTGGGACCGGCCTCGATTCGAGTAAATACGGTATTTGTCAGTTGGGGTACAACACTCCAGGTTCTTTAGTCCGGTATGTGTAGCTACATAATTAAGACTCGTTTTGGTACTCAATATACTTAGCTCATACATAGTTTCATGCTATAGACGAAATGCTCCATTCTAGGATTTTCGTTTTGTTAGCAACGTAATTCGCTGGGCGAATTGGCATATGTTCATAAAGAGAAAGGACGAGCCCGACATGGTCCGAAAGCATCTGTAATGTCTTCTGTCACTTAGATGTAATATCGTGCTCGTCTTCTCATGTCAGGAAAATTTCTATTTCAATAACTACCAACCCAGTCGCCGTAGATTTTTTTCGTTAAGTGAAAAGCAATTTCTCGTGCACAATATTAAAAGTACGGGTCGTATACCTACCAGATGAGGTATGTACGGAGAGATGAGAGCGAGCGAAAAGCAAGCGGTTCCATACACGGCCAGAATGGGGAACATTCTCAGCGCTCTGCTGTGGGCCGGTGGTTTCGTGTGCTCCCGCTCCAGTGTTCTCAGCTCTGTCATTTTATCGGGAAGAACCGACTCTTTCGGCAGAGCGATGCTGTCTTCGTCATTCGCACTGAGGGGATTCACAGCGGTCGTCTCAATTGTTCGGGATCGAGAGCGTCGAAGGCTGCGCATATTGAGACACTGGCAGTAAAAAGAAGAAACATAATTCGACGTAGAACACGTTTTCGTGAATGTGGAAATCTTCACAAGCATAATATCCACAAGAATCCTATTTTCGGCAGGCTAATGTACACCTAAGCCCTGAAAAAATGGCGTTATGCCGGAACACAGATAAAACGACAGAGTTTGTTACCAGACGTAATATGTATGTGCGGCACCCAGCACCTTCATCAGAAATCTCACGTTAGATTGCGGTAGCACTGGACAGAATCTGGTATCTAGCGTGACGGATGCATAATATTCGCGAACCCACACTGCAGACTGCAGAGAATGACACAGGACCTGTGTCGCCGTTGTCGTTCCGTGCAGGCCGTAGTGTATAGTGTATGTTCGCTAGTATTATGAATTCATCAAGTAAATACCAACTAGCCCTGCTAAATGCATTAACGTCGTATACAGCGGTGCGTCAGAGTTTTACGCTGACAAGAACATCGGCCGTACGACCTCATCGTCTTCGTCAGCGAGACCAGTCCACTTCTCTAGTTCACGGTACTACGGCACACCCAGACGGAGCTACTGGTGACGTAAGTAGGTGCGAGCTCTTATACAAGAGAGAGGAGGAAATGAACTTATTTCGCGCTAGACGCCCTTGTAGATCTCCACAAAGCACCACCGCTCCAGTGTTGCTGACTATACAGGCTAAAAAGTGTATCTATGCTGTTCTGTATCACTGCATTTCTTAATGATATCATGCATGGAGATGTTGGCGCACAAAAAAGGCGCCGGCTACACCTCAGATCTTGTATTGGCAGAGTATGATAATTTACTGGCAGGAATGGCGTTTCGTATAGGACGTCCATAAAAGTTTCTAACTAATCGTGACAAAGCATGATATAATGAAATATTGTGTCCAGGCCCTTAATCAGTACGTGTCATTGTTTCGAATCGTGTGCACTGCAGAACCATGAGCAGAACAGGGTACCTCCAGAGGCCAAGGTCTGTACAAGCGAAACGTTAAACAGAGGTGTGTTATTGTGCAACTTTAGAAAAACCGCTTTGATGAAAAGTCTCAGTGGACCATTCTTGAGTCATCTGAATATGTCAGCCCTTGGATAACTACAGCAAATGTTCCGATTTTCAACGCCAATGCGAGTCCAGAGTCAGGGTCAGTACACACAAAAACGTTTTACGCTAAAAATGTTTGTAACTGGATATTTCAGCCAAGCGTAATGCTGAAATTAGCGAAGCCGGCCGGCCAACGGCAAATGAACTTGCAAATCACAACTTTTGTGACTTAGGCCCCTGGACCGCAGGAGAAGCCAATAAATGATGTAGTACCATTTGCAAGCAAACAAGTTTCTGTATCCGAACACAAAAGAGCGACCTAAATGCAGGCAGTAAAATCGCAAACTGCACTCACCGAAGACGATACTGAGAAACCCAAGCAACTGTATGAGCGACGCACTTTGTGAATCTGCGTCAGGTTCAGAATCTGACGCATAGCTTTTTCCCGAAGGAGCAGTGTCCTTGACGTGTGGCATAATTTGGAACGACCATTATTTACGAACCGGATGTGACGCGACAGAGCACGAACACAATGCGCTTGCAAGCACGGAATGCACGGACCGGGAGACTTGAGAGAGGCAGAGCACGAAAGCTTCCGGTAATTTTTAGTTGCAAGCAAATGAAGTCATACGCAGAAAAAATGAAAACTGTACCGTGACGTTTCCCTGTCTTTAGTAGGCCTGGGACATGTGGAAAATCTTTTCTCTTGCCTACGCACTAAAGTACGGGGAGATCTGCTATGCTACTAAATTCAAAGAATGCAAAGTCACCGTTTAAAACAAAGACGAAAGGGAATGGTATTAAGCATTACCTCATTGTCCCACGGTCTCCTCCGTCATATAAACGGTGCCCCAGCTAACTCTAACCAGAGTATAAAAGTATACCGACACACTCTATGACGACGAGACCAAATGCGTGCTTATCGCTTGTACTGCCACAAGCAACACGGGCGTCATCGCACAGCAAACACCATCGTCGCCGCCCTGTCGCCTTTTAAGAGAGCACACTCAGCCAAATGCTACGGTCGTTTGCACGTGCAACGTTAAGGAACACTGCAATCACGGCGCGCAAACAGGCATGTCACGTGGTATGTGTTTCGCCGGTGTCTGTAGTACGCAGAAAAACACTAATACGTAATAAATAGAAAGATAGAACCTGTCTAACCGGGCGTTTCGCGAACAGTTCTACAACTTTCTCGTTGTAATGTTTCGCCCAGCTTCGTTTGTTCCGAATTTAGTTAACTAATCTTGCTAATTAAGCAATTACGCAACACACAATAATAGTGTGGCGTACTACATGGAAGAGTAAGGGACATGCACTGGGTCGCGTCGTCATAGAATTCGTCGGCATATTTTTTAAACAGTAGCTTGAGTTAGCTGGGGCACCCTGTATGATTTGGTTACGAATAAACTTACAGGCATCACTATTATATTCAGTAGCACTGATAATTGGGCGAGTTGGTAAGTCCGGCGCTTGTCTTCGTGTCATCTTCTTCGCCTGTGTTACGTGTCCTTTTGTTGCGCCGTTTCATAATGATGATTACTATGATACTTTGCATTTAGCTGAGCTTATAATGCAGCTGAGCAGAACTATCCTGGCTTCACGACAGTCGTGGTATTGTCTCATTTGAGACTAAAATTGCGACTGCAAAATGCATGCAGAGCTTGGAGAAACGTTAGTCTATAGCTTTTGCAGTTTTCAGATCCAGCGCAATAAACGAATGTAAAGTGTTGGTGCGCGTTAAATATTTGATGCTACTAGCACGCCTTGTTTTCTATTTTTAGTGCGATGTGTTTATTATGCGTAATGATGCCTTTCCCTGTTTAGTTTGACTTTTGCTACTTTAATTTCTATGTATTCGTCACCGCACGAGTCCTATAGAGAGCAGGCTACCAGCGTTATAAGGAAGCGAGGCATAATTTTTTTATGATTACAAGTGTCATAAGAACTGCATTAGCATAATACTATACGTGAATGTTTTAGCGTGCGGGTGTACTGTTCTTGAATTATTAAAGACTAGATATTCGTGCGTAAAAGGAACTCGGCTTTCCCACTCAAACAAGATACACAATGAAAGGAACAAATCTGACTCAGGTAGTTCTAGGAGCTTGGTAGTATGGAAGGATTGTAACGGCGTAACTGCAAGCTATATCGGAATGACAACAATATATTATTAATAAGGCGGCAATAGGGGCTAGTTGGTACGTCTTCATGCTTGTGATGCGCTGCCGGAGGACACGGACCAGAGAAAACGAGGAAAACGACGCAGGGTGATGCGCAAACTCACAACTACTTTATTTCAGCCACGTACAGCCCCCCCCCCCCCGTACAAGAAAGAAAGGAACAAAAAATAAACGTACAAGAAAGAAAGGAACACGAAAAGACGGGAGTGGGGGGGGGGGGGTTCAGTGATAAGGCGGTAGAACACAAAAATATGAAAAAGAAACATACCAGGGCTGCAAACAATGTCACGTACATAAGGATGTACATGACTGAAATAAAGCAGTTCTGAGTTTGCGCATCACCCTGTGTTGTTTTCCTCGTTTTCTCCGGTCCGTGTCCCCCGGCAGCGCATCATAAGCACGAATATATTATTACAGGCCATTATTCCGGTTTTTCAGCATAGTACAATTGGTTGATGTTTGTACGGACACATATTAACAGCCTCTATAGTAAGAATGCCTGCGTGGCAGCAGATCTGAGGTATGGTATGAAAAATTCTGCGGTTAATGCAGTGCTAATGTCACTCTTGTGTAGGCCATGGTGTAATTCGAAATGCCGCGCTTAAAGGGAAGCTGAATCACTTAAAAAAAGACTTTCGTGTCTGTAATCACAGTTTCCGCCCCGCTGAATTCGAAAACGGATGTAAAGGTTCTGAAATGTGAAAGCATACAGCGTTTTGTTTTTTTGTTTTTTTTTTGCAAAAAACAGCGGCTGTGGCCGCATGGCTGTTTGAGATGCTGAGCGAACGCCGTGACGTCATCTTCGGTATGCCGCGTCATCTGCAGCAACAGCACTGTTGAAGTGTAGCTTCCGAGATTAGCTCCGGCGACGGCGCGCAGCCGCAGTTAGTCAGGGAGGCCAAGGTATAGGATACGAGCACGGTGAAGCACGGCTCCGCCAAAGGAACAGAAGATGACGATTCGTTTCCCCGCCCACACTTTCGGCGCGCTTACATGGGCGGAGCAAGAAAAACTCTTAATTCGCAAATTCTAAAGCTCCTGTTACAACAACCACGAAAAAAAAAGTACGATATCGTCGACAGTAATGTCGGTCCTTGTTAACCAGGTTTTACCAAATTCTACAACCACTCCTCCTTCCCTTTAATGCAGCTCCACTACCGTGAAACCTGAGGAAGCGCGTAGCGCAGGCAACCCATCGATTCCCTTCACAATCACGTGCTTGCCGAAGCGGTGGTGCCCACTCTTGCGTGGCACGGGTATCAGCCAGGTACTTGAGAAGCGTTTTTTTGCGAGTTCAGGCAAATTATTGAAATTAATCGTTGGTTATTTCTGTAGTTCATACTATTTTAGACCTTGTTAGTTTACTTTGCACTGGTTTTGAGCATTGTTGGCCTTTGCTTATGCCTGCTGTATTGACCACTGCGTGACCATGCGACATCAGACGGAGGACGACAAGACGGGACCCGAAAGTGCTCCGCACATAAAACTTCATTGAAGTCCTTCAGGTCGCGCTAGTTTCCTAGTCTGAAGCGGCCAGCTCCAACGTCGCGGCCGAAAGGCCTAGCCTCTCGGCCCATCGCGGGCCTGATGGACTGCCAATATCTGTTCTTCTGGTTCGGAGCTACGGAAAGCTGCTGGTAGCAAAATAAATTATTGTCTTTTTTTAGCCAGTCGAAAAAAAAACAACCAGGAGAGATACTGTAGACTTCACCTAGAACATATCGTACGTTCAATGGCCAACAGTTTCTTCGAGGCATGTCGCTTAAAGAACCGCAAGTGGCTAAATTAATGAGGAGGCCACCATTATGGCATGCCTCGTAATTATATCATTGCTTTAGAACTCAAAACTTCAGAAATTATTATTACTAGAAGGTTTTTGTCAACTCGTACAGGTCGCGGATTTCACACTGTGGTGTACTCTGACAAGGTTCTGTGCTTTACGTGTGCTCCTCGTGAACTTCGCACGTGATAAAAAAAAAGGAAGTGATGCGGAGGAATGAGCGTGGTCCAAGGGACCTTTGGCTCCTATCCGGAATAAACGGCTGTTGACAAGGTGCTGCTGTCAGTCATTCGTGTGAGTCATCGCCTGATTTCAAACATGTTCCAGACGAAGAGCAATCTCCCCTGACTTTACAAGAATGATAAATTACGGAGAAATACAACTCGTAAAATAGTTACGCTTGACAAGAATGTTATTATGGTGCATATGTTAAAAGAAGCTAAAGGTGCTTTTGTGCCTAATGTTGCACTAGCTGCTCTTCGACGCAGGGCTTTAACGAAGATCGATAAAGCACAAAAAGCAGTGAAGCGTATACTGAATACAGCCCGTGATCGCGTGGGAAACAGGGCTTGTTGCTGAGCTAGTTGGTTCATAACTTGAGGTAAAACTGTAATGACGCAAAGAAGACGGGGACGAAGCGAAGACACGAACAGACAGACACGGGCGCCAACTTCCAACTGTTTATTATCAGAAACCGCGCCGATTTATATACGCTGCCGAACAAGGTAATCCCATAACAGAAATTGAGTCATCGCAGAACTAACAATTCATCATGTGCCATAAATACAGAGACAAGGCATGCGCCGGAACTGCACTAACGCGATCGAACTATGAAAACATGCCAGCACCTGTGAACACGTGCCAATCCTAGTGAGAGGTAAAAAGAATATCGCACATTCTAAACTCTACATGTCTAAATGCTATCTTTCAAAAAGATAGCTTCTTTCTCGCTTAGATCGAGAGATGGGGCACTAACGCACTGGCTACCTGCCCTCTTTATTAGAAACGCTTCAATTGTCTCCCTTTCAGTGCGGCTGTTTGCTCTCCTAAGAAACGTGGTTTGGCTGAAGTGTGGCGCACAACCACAGCGCTTGCAGTGGTCTGCCAAGTGCCCGCCCATGTTGCTGCTAACCGCCAAGCGGTTAGCAGCAACATGGGCGGTCAATTTCTGTTATGGGATTACCTTGTTCGGCAGCGTATATAAATCGGCGCGGTTTCTGATAATAAACAGTTGGAAGTTGGCGCGTGGGAAGATGCGCAAAGATTGATGAGTTGCTGCTATTGAAAAGACGGGGCTGACAAATAGCTGAGGAAAAACATTGCAATCAAAGTGGGGCAACCGGTTTCTGCTAAAATATTTCGCCTTGAGTATGCTGGGCTCACCTGTGTTCTAGGAAGACGATATGCCTGTGTAACATCATTCACTAAATTTTATTGCGATATCAATTATATGGACACTCTCGGCGGATTTTTGCCGTCGCCATCATTTCCTGGATATGTATATGTATGTATATATGAATAAAAGCCACAAAAAATAATTCAGAGTAAAAAATTCCGAAGAGCTCGACCGGGCTTTCCAACCTGCGACTCCTCGCTCCGCAGCTCGCTGCCTTAGATAATTACGCCATGCCTCTTTTTTCTTCTTTATGACAGGGAAGGAAACCATTGCACTTAGAGCGATATTATAAAAATTAATAATCACGCATATTTAAACACAAATCAAACACAGAAAACCAGTCTAGAGCCTCACTGGAACGTTCATATATCCCGCGCACTTGAATCACTCGTTCCTGGGATACGTTTTAGGGGCGAAGCTCCTTATAGCATCACCTGGTCGGTCGTCGCTCCGTCCGGCGTTTCCCCGCCGTGGCGTCTCCCGTATCATTCAATGGATGGCGCTGTCCCATAGAGATGCATGCAAACTGCAGTTGGGTGACGATATACTAGATGGCGCTGTCCCATAGAGATGTGTGCAATATGGCGGTTGGGTGAATGCACGCTAGATGGCGTTATAGGTGCCGCTGCTCTCAGATTGGCTGCTGCGCCCGTTATCTCTCATTCTCCTTGATCGTCGCCGTACGTGGAGGAGTGCGCTTGCCGGATCGTGCTGCTTGGCGGACCATGGACGACAAGGAGCGCCGGGTGCGGAAGGACGTTGCGTCTCGTGCTCGTCGGCAGGATCCCGAGGTGCGAGCTCGAGAGGCTGCCGCCTGGCGCCGCGCGCGCTTGGCGGCGGCTTCGCGGGCGCGCACCGCCTTGAGATCCGCCGCGCACCGCGCTCGCTTGGCGGCAGCCTCTCGATCCCGAGAGGCTCGCTTGCTTGGCGCTCGCTTGGCGGCAGCAAGGCGGATCCCAAGACGGTGCGCGCCAAGGACGCCGCTGCGAAACGGGCTCAACGAGAACCGGATCCCGAGACCATGATTGGTTCAGGAGCTTCGCCCAAGCTCTTCACCATTCACCTGTCGACATGCTGTAATTTTTCTGCTCTTGAGGTCGCGCGCTTTGCGGTTTTGTTTGCCGCCCAAAAGAAGGCGCTGCAGGGTCTTAGGACAACGCGAGCGCAAGAGTCCGAGAGTTGTTTGCCTTCTGCGCATGCGTCCTTTCAGCTCGAAATTTCTTGGGTCCCCAATTCTAAAACTGTCTAGCGTTTCGCCGGAGTTGGGATGTGCGCCTTCGACTTGTACTTTGGCATACAGGGCATAGTCGACCGTGCTCGCGCGATTATCTCTTGAGAGGGAGTTTTGTACGTCTTGTGCTTTCACCGCAGTTTGCGCTGAAGCTATAGACCATACGAAGGTCACTTCGCTCGCTGCAGCGGCCGCGTTTGGGAAAGGAGTGATCTGCTAGCCAGAAGAGCCAAAGTGGGGGTTAGTTGAAGTAACAACTGTGACAGTTCGCGCTCGTCCTATTTGTACCTGTGCGTTCTTTTCATACCTCATTCTTTGTGTTTGAGCAGCGCGCTGCAAGTGTCGAGCTGTGACATTTCTTAATTCGCACTTGCCTTGTGTGTTTTTTTTTTCCTGCGTCCTTTGTGCTTGAACAGCGAGCAGCAAGTTTCTACCCTTATGAAAAAATTTAATGAGTATTAATAAACAGACTAATGTCTTTAGACATCAGAATCATTACACTGTCTAATGCCAGTCTAATGCGCTTTCTAATGCACACCTAATGCGAGTCTAATAGTAATTGGCCACCGTTAGTCTATAGAGTCATGACGTTAGAGTTTCTGATGACGATTGTCTAGCGTTAGTCTATGGAGTACTGACGTGTGAGTTTCTAATGGCCGTTGTCTAGTGAAACGCAACTGAACATATGCATTAGGTTGACATTAAACACCATATTGCAGACTTAGGCCTTATGCCAGCAACAGCATGTTTGCTGCACACAGGTCAATAAATATTTTTGTGGTTAATAATACGAAAGTGTGCATGCTTTAGAGGATTGTCACATAAATGCCAGCAGACCATTTCGAGCAATGACTAGATCACCATTGTTCTTTACACGTAACAGTCTTTCGAAGCCAATCAATAATCTTGCATGTCTATGATACACGCATTTGTAAACGAGCGCTAAATTGTCAAGCTATTTAGTTTCAATAGGACAATAAATGGGGCTAGTTAGTTAAATTTTATATTTCCTATGAAAGCGCTCTTTTACAATCACAAACAAACGAAATAAAACCAGACGAAAGATTTCAGGAGAAAGCGCTTTTCTATTTAATTTCTGGCTCAGCACTGACGATAGGGTCTCTTGTGCTGCACTGTCGTGGTGGTACAGTTGCTGTATTTGAAACCTGCAAGTGAAAGTGTTAATATTAGTTTGGCACTGAAGCATACAGCTTAGGGCAGCATGTGAACAGACCTTGCAATTTATGATTGATGCCTTTTTTTCCAAAACAGTGGTATAATTGTTACCATTTTAACTGAATAATCCATCTGTATCAATGTCCAACTACATAGCCTTGGCTTCATGCTGCTTTGATCAAAAACATAAAAAAACAAACCACTATACATCACTTCAGAGGGCTGTGGTTTCGTAGATTGGCCAGCTATTATAGACAGACCAATTAGCTCTGTTAGCTTCTTTGATGTAACATTTCATAATAACGTCCTTTCGCTACTCAAATGGTACTCCATGCATGACTGCTGCATGCATCAGTGAGCCTATTCCACCTCCTTTGTTTTAAACAAAACTATCACAGAACAATTTGTAGCTCATGCTCAGCTTGTGCAAGGTGAATCTGAGCAATAGGCAAGTGGAATGTGGAGCTGAGTCTTGGTGATACAGCTAGAGAAATGCTAAATTCTAGTGAAAAGAATCATGAAATGGTGGGTTCTGTAAGAACCTACATATATTTTACCGATATGCATGCTGTAACAAGTTATGGGTCATTTCTACAAATATTTTGAAAACAAGGCATTAGAGAAAGCAAGCCAAAGCATTTTTGTATTATTACCCCTGGTGACTTTCGATATTATTCGATAGCTAAAGGTACATTCATTATGTACCTTAAAGAGGCGACAAAAGTTCTATGAATGTTAGCTAGCAAATATTGCATAGTTATGAAATTGATCACTTGTCTTTTAGAAAAACAGCAGAATCCACATTGGAGTGCGTCGGTACTTGTTGAACATCTTGACAGGATATCACAGCTACTAAAGGAAAGAGCACATAGCAGCGCTAAACTCACAACTAACTTTTTTTAGAAATCACGCAGACGCTTAAAATATCATCTGAACCCAAGTGTTCGCACAGAGATAACATCATCTACAGTGCATGTGCAAACAGCTAAATGGAGTAATCAAACGAACACCCAGGAGGAAAGAGGATCACGAGCTAAGACACCGACACAGAAAGAAGAGAGGAGCGCTGTCCGTGTATTAGCTCGCGCTCCTGTTCCCTCCTGAGTATGTACCAAAATGCCCAGTTACAAGTATTGCTAAAATGTACACCCTTCTACAATAGTATGAATTCATTCGACAATTAATGTTCCCTGTCAAACAAGGCTATTCAAGGCACCATTACACAGTGCATTACACTTCTCTTTCTGTGGTAGGCCTCAACCTGTGTCGTGAACTGTGCAATATGCACAGATTCATGGTATCTTTATAGATTGAGGTGTGACAATGTTCCAAACAATGTGATGAAACATATGAGTATCCGATGCTTTCTAATCAAGACTATCTCCAATTCAGATTATCAAACTCTCAGGCTTCTCGATCATCTGACAACAATGCTTTGTTAGAAGGAAATGGGTACTCCCATGTTGCACGACATTGCTTAAAACATGGTTGCACCACAACCTATAAAAACACCATAAACCTGTACATAGCAGTAAGGTCAGAACAGGGACTATTAAGGCCCACAACATAGAAAAATAGAGCAATAGAATACGCTGTGAAAGTGTGCCCTACAGCTTTGCATGAAAGTCAATTTTCAATGTTGCATCACTTCATAACATAGCGGTAGAATATATGTTTCATTGCCTCCTTTTGCTGTTTGTCAGTGCCTGTAGACGACGTCATCTATGCAAGAACGTGTGGTTACACATAATATTGAAACGTTAATGTTTATCGCAGAGACATGTGAAGGCAGGACGAGGAGGGACACACAAAGGTGCTAACTTTCAAGTAATTTATTTGGACTCAGATCATACATATTTATAATTTTAAGGAAAGAAAAATTCAGGCATGTGCAGGCACAGCTGCGCCCAGGAAAAATAGTTCTTTGTTACATATAGTGACGGCACACTAACACAATCTTGGCAAAGATAATGAATAATTGCTGATTCAATAATCAATCCAATGTACAGTATAGTATTATCACGTGCAATCACGTGCAAGTGTTATGATGTTAGTGGCTTCAGATTCGACAGAACCTTTGTGGTAATCTATAAAGAGGTAGTCATCCTCATATCTTAAAACCCCTGTGCTTGTATATTGCACTAAAAAATCCTGTTCCCATTTCTTTTGGATGAGCCTTCATTTCAAGAACTCACCGGATGCCAGCAGGATATCCTGCCCCTCTTTCTGTACCGGTTGCAGAAGCCCTACTCAGAAAACCACCTTGCATTCACCAGGCAAGAAAAAAAAAAGACTAATCTTGATGGACGACAAATTTTTGCCACTAAGCCATATTTGCACGGGATATCCGACAACATAAAAACGGTTGGTACTTGGGTAAACATCAGCATTGTGCTCATGGCCTCAAATCATGATTCTAAGCTAAGCAAAAGCAGCAACCCAGATACTCACAAGGACGCCTGGCTGCATTAAGAATCACAGGACACATTACGTGCCCTGCAAAGAAGGCGCCGTTTACCAGATACCCCTATCATGTGGTAAGCGTTATGTAGGGCAAATGAGGTAGTGTCTCAAAAAAAAAAAAGAAAAGCTCAGGGAACGCTGAAACAACGTAAACAAAGGCAGCGATGACTGGTCAGCTGCACATTGGAGCACATGTGGTTGCTTTACACTTTGATAAGAGTTTCATTGTGCATAGGCACATTGACAAACTACTACATTGATCATTGAATCAGCAACTATTAATAATGTTAGCTGAGATTGTGTTAGTGTGCCATCACTATCTTTAACAAAGAAAGATCTATTTTTCTTTCATGCAGCTGTACCTGTCCATGCCTGAGTTTTTGTTTTCTTTTTGTTAATGCATAAGTGTGATCCACGTGCAAATAAGTAATTGTTGAAATTTAGCACCTGTGCATGTTTCTCCTTCTTGTGCCATCTTCACAGGTCTCTATGCTTACCGTGAAGGCCAGATGTCAACCCTTGATAACATTTTTTTTAAGTTTTCTCACTCTGCTCCAAACTACATGGCAAAAAAAAAATCACTAGAAATCCACTGATTTCTTGAATAACGCAATACTTGTATTTTTATAGTTAGCAAACAGAGTTCCATAATTATGACACTGTCTTCTTTTTCATTTCTGTGATTTACACACAAAACTGACAAAATTTTAGGATTTTTCAAGATGCTACCTGCAACCAATGGGGAGCATGAAAACCTATATCAGCGCTACAAAACTTCTCGCATTGTCTATTGTGGCTTCAGATTTCATTTCTTTCTCAATGTTACTTTGCAATGGCCCTCGAAACTTCTGAATGTAAAAGCTAGCATCGCAACAATACACATAAAAACATCATTATAAGTAAGATTTCCCCGCACAGTTTCATGGCAATCCAAACAAAACAGATGTTCGGTGGAAGATGGAGGACGCTTGAAGAGACAAAACGTCCTCAAAGAGGTTATGTCGCTGCAGCCAACTTTTCAACAAGTAGACTTGCCTTCGTCAAGACAGCAATGTCAAGAAGCACCAGTTGCTCCCTTTATGAAGACAACTTCAAGTGTCAAAACGTTGGCTCTGGCGTCAATCCATGTTCAAGGATTACAAACTAAATAATACAAACTATTTCATGTTCCATGTTCAACGGATACAAACTAAATAATATGCACTGCACTAAAGTGCAGGAGATAGGTTTCCCACACCTAAGCTAAGGGCCAGTATATGCTATATCTCGAGATGTGCTACGTGCCAAAACTGTCCCATTGTAGTGATGAAAAGAGATTCCTACCACTCAATATGGCTTGTCTGGGCTTGCAGGAAGACCGCTCCTATCTTGCACTGCAATATGTCCTCTGTGTCGGTGCCGTGAACAGCTGTCATCGCTGATACATACATGACAGATACCACAAAAGATTATTTTCACACAAAACAAACCCTACCACACACAGATAGCGAGTACCAAACATGTCTTCAGGCAAGTGTATATCGATACATTAAAAAAGTTGATCCTTGAATGAAGGGATCAGGGCACAATCAGAACAGGTATTAGTGGACTAGCCACTTCTTGCAACTATCGAAAGAGTGGCACTGCATGTCCAACATTCACACATGTACGTAATAAGCACGACCCAGAACATGCATATGGGTGATCCACATGACAAAAACATTTGCAAAGAGTGCGTGGTACATGAGCACATGGTGCAAGGTGGGAACGAGCCATACATATGTATTGTGTCAATTTAGGAAACACATTTTTGGTACTCTAAAGCGAATTCACATTTAGCTTGTCTTGTTCACTTGAGCTATCTGATTTTTTTAGTTATGTAAGCCCTTCACAAAATCAATAACATTCTGCAACTTTCTGAGAACTTCTGGAAACATATGAATATATAAGAATTTAGATCTCTTTCTTTTAATTCTTGACTTTACAAAGCTAAATAAATACTAAATTACTGAATACTACACCTTGGTTATGAGTCCTCATACAAGTAAGAGGGCAATATCGGTACCATGCTGATGTAAAAAAGAAAGCGTGAAAATACAACGACTTAAACCAACCCACAATCAAGCAACATTCTCACTACATGAGCACAGTCTAAATTATTCGTGATAGAGAAGCTGGTGTGCTTCAAGCAGCAAAGAAAAAATATATAATGGCAGAAAAGAAGTTCACGCACTTTTCTCAAACACAAATACTGCACCAAAGAGTGGCATGAGTTAGCTTAGCTTAATCGAATTGACAAATTTTTCTACTAACATTATTTCATATAAACATGTGCTTCTTCAAATTAAGCACGCAGTTGTTGGAGTGTACACTTAGTACCAGTACATAACGTAATTCACTCAAATACATTTACTTCAAGTGAGCTCCCTTAAAACATTTATGATGCAGCTACGTTGAAATCCTAACCACGGAGCGATTACATGGATTTCCGACAAAAGGACTCGGGAACGCAACCACAAAAACATATCCATCATCGCGTGTGCGTGACAGGGCTGTGTGTTTTTCTATCTACGTGCGCAGTGTTGTGACACTTTTGCGCATTATTACCGAGTTTGGTCAACTCCTCTTATATCACCACCGTGAAAACGCTAAGGGACGACCCGTATGTTTAAAGGCAGACACTTCTTCACGGCGACAAGGGATTGTAGAAATACTCTCAAGCGATGATCTCGTACAGTAAACATCCAAGGAATAACAGCGCAATGACACGAGGCTTGCATGATCGAAGGATAGGATCGCGTAGCCGCAACGCGCATCCTTCAAACATGTAATCAACGCAATCGGCGACCGGCTTTTACGGTGATGTAAATGCAAGTGCGCTCAAAGCACCAAACATACCTGTCTATCGGGTCTCTCGTTCTCATCCTCGCTGTGCCAACACGCCGCCCGGGCTATCGGTTCCTGCACAACAGCATCACGCAATGAATAACCAAGTTACTTGTTCAGCGACTTTCTTCAACTTACCGAAGTTTGGCACTGGCTTTGCATTCTTCACAGTCGCTCGTCAAAAGGCTCACGCTTCCGCTCCTGTACAACCGCGGTCGCCGCTTGTCACAACACTGGGAAGTGGATTGTCTTTGGAGGTACACTCGATATTGAATCACGCGATTAACGTGGGTAATCGATAAACGAAGCAAGAAAGCACTTTTGAGCGCGGAGACAAAGCAGCGCGTCCGATGAGGCTGTTCTGAGTGGCGACGAACGACGATGCATCATCCCCCACTTGATCAATGCGGGAGGACGTTCCGAAACGCGCAAAATATCCAGTCGACGAATGTGAAGTACGATAAGCACACAATAAACGCACACAATATCTATCAACACGGTAATATGTCACTGCACAGCACATGTGCTTGCGGGAAGCACCTGTAGTACAACGAGGCCTGTTGCAACTGCTGACTAACAGGCTCGACTAAAAAGAAAACATATGTGGCAGCAGCGTCGTGTTATCATAGAGGATGTTTTTGTACTGCAAATTAAATGTATTTATGGCTTTGCACACAAGTTTAGGTGCGTCTGCACTATCTGATCACTCATTGTATTTAGTTTTTAAACTATACTTTTTGTTCTTGGCATATTAGAGAAAATTTTGCTAACTCCCGAGGCGACGGTCATCACTGAGTCCCTGCAAAATACACGTATAGCCACCCTTGTACAAATCTCAAAGGCAATGCTTTTGCGTACTACAAGATTCGTTTCAGGGTTGGAGGCGTGTGTAGATAGGTATGAATAGCATGCATTCCTGCACAATAAAAGAGAAAGGATGTATCTGACCAGGTGCCCATTCCTCTACTTTCTCTGCGTAACAGCAAGCAGAAGTGTTAGCTGCGGGATGAAAGGCATGGGCGCCCCCCACCCCTTGTACCCCGCTCGCCGGAACTTGCCGACGGGGAATGAAGAATGGGGTGGGGGGTGGGGGAGGCTACGTTGGTAGCCACTGCTCCCAGGCGTATTTTTGTTGAAAACGTGTAGCTGATGATACACTTCCAAATTCTGACTGCAACGATTCGACTGATTCATCTCTCGTGCTTCCCTCAGTGTCCGCAGTTCTATTACAGTGCACTGTAGTTCTATTATTCCAACTCCCCATCCTCCGGGCGAATGGAAAACCGACACTTCTCTGTAACTGTTCGGGGCATCGCTTCACCGCACGCGAGCGACACTTTGAAAATTAGTTAATTAGTAAACACTTCAATATATCCGGCGGATAAAACTTCAATATATATATATTGAAGTTTTATCCGCCTAAGGTGGTCGAAATTAATCCGGAATGCCCCAATAGAGCGTGCCCCCACATCGTGCTTTTGGCACGGAATATCCCAGCATTATTATTATTATTATTATTGTTATTATTATTATTATTATTATTATTATTATTATTATTATTATTATTATTATTAGTGCTTAAGGTGCTCAATGCTTATTAGTGCTCAATGTTATATCTCCTACTGAAACATGATTGAAATATTTATTTCAATACAAACTGTTTGGCGTTTGAGATTTCTCAAAGACAAAACGTGAATGTTGAGATCTGTAAGAAATTGAATTAGATTTAGGTGCATGTTAAGGAATCCCAAGTGGTCGAAATTTTCGGAGCTTTCCACTACGGCGTGCCTCATAATCGTATCGCAGGGGCATGATGATGATGATGAAAGAACTTTATTGTTTGTCCGGCAGATTAACGGCCCGGGCTTAGGTAGGTCTCCCATGTCGCATAGGCAGAAATTGTTTTTTTTTTTTTTGGGGGGGGGGGGGGTGCACCTCGTTGATCTGAAGTGGGGGCCGTGCAGGCAGATGTGGTCGAATGTCTTTTGGGCTCTGTATGCCATGACAAAAAAAAAATTCCGAGGGGTGGGGAGGGGGAGGGTGGTTGGGGCACGGGCCCGATGTGCCACCCCCTGGCTACGCCACTATCGTATCATGGTTTTGGGACGTAAAATCCTCGCAATTGTTACGATTAGTATTAGGATATAGAATTTTTAGTGGTGATAAACGCTTAATATATATTTCTTAGCTGTAATGTGCTTTGGCATTAGGATACGCAATGGAAAATCTGCTTACTTCTGTCATCAGAAATGCTGGTGCATATTGTCATTTGAGTGTCTAATGCACACGTGATGCTAAAGGACATTAGGCTTTGCAGGTCTAATGTCAATCTAATGACACATTAGGTGTGCATTAGTTGCACATTAGACTCGCAAAGTTCATTTTCATAAGGGTAGCTGCTTGCCTTGCTTCCTGTGACATTCCAATTCCTTGCTCTCGCATGCATTTCTTCGCCCTTGAGACGAAACTGTGAGATTTTTTGTTAGCAAGGACTTATACGTAGTATTAACATTGAATATCTACTATATCGAAGCTATGTGATTCGCCGGCAAAATGATTTAATCTCGAATCTCATGTTCCTAAGGACCCAACACAATCGACGCTGACATACGCGCGCAGGTATATTAGGGGCGAAGCTCCTTAGGGTGTGGGTCGTTCCCTCCTCTGTAGTAGTAGTATGTAGCCACCTCGCCCGATCGGCAACGGGCGAGCGCCGATCGGTAAAGCCCCCCCCTCCCCTCTCGCCTCGCGACGCCGACGCTCGCGCTCGCTGCGTTGCAGATGCGTGCTCTTACGAGATATAACAATTCGGGTGCTGAGCGTTGTCAAAAATACTGCAGTTTTTCCTTTTGCTTGCGGAAAAAAACTTCCAGACATATTGCTGTCCTTCGCTAAACGGGTGTGGCGCTGTAGCAGTCGTAATGCTTTATAAACTTTGCCATTGTTGTGCTTTTTTCTCTCCTGTTGGCGCCAACAATGAAGGCTATCACTAACCAAAGAATCACGGCCGTGTGACCCTGTTTGAGAACTGTTTAAGCAGTTCGGCGTGTGGCACGACTGAACCTAATGTGCACGATTACCGCGCCGGGGCACCTAACGTAAACCCGCGTGTAAATAATTAAACTTAAATGAAGCGGTGCTGGTGGGGGTGTTGCAGCAGGCGGGATTAGCCAGGCATGCTTTTGCGGCATTCGTTGAGCCTAAGCATCTCGTATGCGTTGTTCATCCTATCTCATAAATCTGCAGAGAGAGAGAGAGAACACAACTTTATTGTCGTCAGACTTTATGGAGGTAGGTGATCCGCCAGGCTGAACCTGGTGGCCACCTCCTCTGCTCTCTGTATGGCCTGTAGCTGAACTCCCAGGCTGGTGGAGGTCAAAACCTCCTCCCACCCTTCGGACGAGGGAGTGGCAAGGAGATCGGGAGAGGGGGGGTATTCCCTGCAGTCCCAGAGAATGTGATGAAGTGTGGCTATTGACCCACAATACGAGCAATACGGGTCAATCGTGTCGGGGTATATACGTGCATAAATATATGGACACGGGAATGAATGCGTTTGCAGTCGGCGCCAGACAACCTCCTGGCGCTTAGTTAACTTGTGGTGCGGGGGTGGTTTCAACTGCCTCGATAGGCGGTAATATTGCGTAATGTCGTGATATGATGTCAAGGCTTCACCAGGGTCCCCCGGATCAGAGGCGGGTCCCACCACTCGGCTGACGAATTCTCGAGCATATTGGTGGGCCGCCTCGTTTCCCGGGTTCCCCGCGTGAGCCGGGACCCATATCAGCTCAATGGAGCATAGTGTTTCTTCCTCAGGATCAGTAAGCAGAATGGGGCGGAGTAAACGCAGTGTTGTGGGGGCCACAATGCCACGTGCAAAGTTGGAAATAGCGGCCTTTGAGTCGCTTAATATAATGGTGAATCCGGCTGCTACTGCTAAGGCTATGGCCGCTTCCTCGGCTTCTGTCGTGTTAAGTGCGCGGACGGAACCAGCCGTTTTTACTCGGGGTGAATCTGCATTGACGACAGGAAGAGTGATTACACTTATTGCGTATGCATTGGTCAAGTCTCGGTATTGGGCGGCGTCAACGTACGCCACTTCAGGGTTGGACGCGTACTTTTTGTGCAAGGATTTGGCCCTCGCTTTCCTTCTGCCGTCGTGGTGGTTGGCCAACATGTTCTTTGGCAGCGGTTTTATGAGGAATTTTCTTCTGATATTGGGGGGGATTATGGCAGGATCGTTACCCGTTGGAGAAACCTCGTGCCCAATTTTATCAAGGATCCATCGGCCCGTCCTGCTTCCTTGTAATCGGTGAATTTGCGCCGTACGATGCGCTTCGAGAAGTTCTTCTAAAGTGTTATGTAGCCCAAGATTGAGAAGGCGCTCGGTCGAGGTGTTTCGGGGAAGCCCCAGTGCCACCTTATAAGCTTTACGTATAAGGCGGTTTAGTTGGGCTCGCTCAGACTGAAGGAGGTGCAAGTAAGGGAGGGCGTACGTGAAGCGCGACAAAACGAAGGCCTGAATTATCTGGAGTAATTCTTTCTCCTTCATGCCTCGATTGCGCGCGCTCACTCGAGATATGAGATGGGCTGTCTGGTTCACCGTTACGGTGAGGCGGTCCAATGTGATGTTGTTGTGGTGGTTTGTTTGTACAATGAGTCCGAGCACTCTCATGTGGCCCACCTGTGGTATTGGCGTGTCGTTCACATAAACGTTGATACTCGGGAGTGGAGTCTTAATTTTGCGTCGGTCTGGAGGTCGGAGTATTAGTAGCTCCGATTTGCTCTGCGAGCACTCTAAACCCGCATCCGTCACGTGCTGGACGACTGTGTCCGTAGCCCTTTGAAGGGTCTCTTCGATTTGACCATCGGATCCCACAGTCGTCCAGAGCGTGATATCATCTGCGTATAGGGTGTATCGCAGGCCAGGTATCTTGTCGAGCTTGGAGGGTAGTGACCTCATAGAGAGGTTGAATAGAAAAGGGGATAAAACGGCTCCTTGCGGAGTGCCGCGATCACCAAGAGTTATTAGCTTGGAACGGAGGTCGCCCACCGAGAGTTCTACTGTTCGGTCGGTTAAGAAAGCCCGGATGTAGTTAAATATGCGTTCTCCGGGTTGTAGTTCGGATAGACTGCCTAGAATGGTAGTGTGCTTGACGTTGTCAAATGCTTTGTGAAGGTCCAGACCGAGCAAAGCCTTGGTACTAGTGCCACTCCCAGGACGTAGAAGATCGTGGTGCAACTGGATGAGTGCATCCTGAGTAGATAGATGGGCCCTGAAGCCCAGCATTGTTGGGGGAAGTAAGCTGTGCTCTTCCGCGAAATTTTGCAGGCGGCAGAGCACAACGTGCTCCATTAGTTTGCCCAGGCAGGAGGTAAGCGAGATGGGGCGAAGATTTTCCAGGTTGAGTTTCTTGCCCGGTTTTGGTATAAAGGCGACCCTTGCGTGTTTCCAGTCTCCTGGTAATTGGCCGGACCTCCAGCACTCATTCATATATTCGGTAATGGCCACCACCGACTTTGGATCGAGGTTGCGCAGCGTCTTGTTTGTGACCCCGTCAGGGCCGGGCGCCGATGTTGTGCGCAGTTTGTGTAATGCTACGCAAACTTCAGCTTCCGAAATGTCGGCGTCCAACTGTTCGTTCGGGGTTCCTGTGTAATGGGGCAACTGCGCTGTGCTGCTTTGTTTTTGGGAGGTGTTGAAGTAGCGTGTGATGAGCTCGTCCAGCAGCTCCTCGTCCGTGCCCGGGTATTGGTGGATAATGCGCGCAAGCTGTTTGCGTGCCGCCGACTTGGAGCTGCCGGGGTCAAGCATGTGCCGCAGCAGATGCCATGTTTTTTTGCAGCCCATCTGGCCATTGAGGCTGTTGCAAATTTGGCCCCACTGCTGGCGTTCTAGCGCAGCAGTGTGGGCTTCAAGTTCGCGTTCGAGCCTCGCAATGCGGCGGCGGAGCCTGTTATTGTGACGCTGGCGCCGCCATCTACGCATGAGGCTTTCATGCGCCTCCCACATATGTAGAAGGCGGGAGTCAGTTGATGGCTGTTCTTGAGTTACGCCTGTTTGATACGTTGTAGTGTCCACATCTCGACGTAACGAATGTATCCATTCGTTCAGGTCTGATATGGATTCGGGCGCCGTTTCTTTGCGCAGTTGGCGGAATTTATCCCAGTCAGTAATGTGAGCTGTGGCTCGCTTTTTTGCATTGCTAGCGGTCACCTCAATGGTTATCGCTAGAATGCAATGGTCACTTCCTACTGTGTGACCCGTGTTTTGCCATCGGGCACCCTGTGTGTTTCTGCATAGGGAGAGATCCGGCGTGGTGTCCCTACACACGCTGTTTCCGACTCGCGTTGGTTGCTGTGGGTCGTTGAGGATACTGAAACCTAGGTCGTGTATGATGTTCCATAATCGGAGACCCTTGGGATCCGATTTGGGATATCCCCATTCGGGATGTTTCGCGTTGAAATCGCCTAGTACCAGCAGCTTTGCGTCCTTGGCCAGAAGCGATGCCTTCCGAAAGATGTAAGGAAGATCCGCACCTCTATCTCTCGGTGGACTGTATATATTTAGAATGAGGAGTGGCTTGTCTCCTCTTCGTTTTGGTACGATTTCCACCAGTGTGTGATGGATGCTCGTGCCTTCAATTTCATGTTGAATAGCTGTGAGGTTTTGATGTACTAAAATGGCAGTGTGGCACTGTGCGCTTACGGAGAGGTCTGTTTTCTGATTATATGGTACGTATCCGGGCAGGTTAGCGGGACTGTTAGTTTCTTGCAACACTATGATGTCCGGGGTACGTTCTCCATCTTGTGCGTGGTTCTGAATATGCTGGGTATGTTGCTGCAGGTGGCCCCTCTTTTTGCGGTAGCCCCTGCAGTTCCATTGCCAAACGGTGAGCGTTTGGCGTGCAGCCATGACTAAGTAGTTATTGGTGCGGTGGCCGGCGGTTGCCGGCTGTTTGATGGTGTGTGGTGTATGGCCAACTGTACGCTGAAGTCGGCCAGTGCGGCTTCGGTCGAGCTCTTGAGCACGGCGAACGAATTGTTGGTTTCTAGGATGATTTGGTGGATTGCATTAAAGCGTGTTTCTAGTTGGGCTGTTAAATCGGATCGTAGGGTGGAGATGGCTGCCGTAACTGCCGTCGTTACTGTTGCGGTTATGTCCACCTCTGCGTGGAGTGAAGCGGTGGGCGTAGCTGCCTTGCGTTTATTGGCATTTGGAGGTTGAGGTGCTGGCGCTGACGCCGTGTTGTTGGTTGTGAGTGAGTTAGGATGTGTTTCTTGCGTTTGGGATGGTGTGGGTGTAGCTGTTTGTTTGTTGAAGTTGAGTGCTCTGTCAATTTTGGCTTCTAGAGACTTTATGTAGCTAGTCAACTTAGCTATCTGGGACTGCTGGGCCGAAATTTGTGCCTTAAGTGCAGAATTCTCCTTTGCCAACTCCCTCACCTGTGCATCGGATGATAGTAGCGACGCCGGGGGGCCCCGCTGCCAGGCCAGCGACTTTGGCGCTTCTCCGGGTCGTCTACTGGATGACCGGGACGTCGAAGGGGTGCGTCTGGCTGAGTGGGACGTCGGGCGCTGTGAGCGAGATCGAGATTTGCTGTGTCGGCGTTGGGCTGAGCGGGACCTCACGCGCCGGGTCTGGGATCGGGACCTGCGCTCTGGGCCTTTGTGCTGGCTGCTGCTGGTCCCGGGTGGTGGAAAAGATGGAGAATGGTCTCGAGGGGATGGTGAGCGGCTGCTTGAGGGGCCGCTGTGGGACGGGTTGCCTTGGGTGTTCGATGTAGGTTCTTGGGCTTCTTGCTTCCATTGCGGGGTGGGTGGCGCTTTCTTGACAATCTGCATCACGCAGATGACGAACATGCATGTTGTTTCAAGGAAAATCAATCGAAAACAGAACCAGAAACAGTGTGCTAGCTTATCCTAAAAAAGTGCGAAACAAAAACATTACTAGACCCGCCGCGGTAGCTTAGCGCGTGGTAGCTCGGCGGCACGGGTTCGATTCCCGGCAACGGCGGCCGCACTTCGGTGAGGCCGAAATTCAAGGAACACCCGTGTGCCTAGATGCACTCAATGTGCCCAGGTGCACGTTAAAGAACCCCAGGTGGTGAAGTTAATCCGGAGTCCCCCGCTACGGCGTGCCTCATAATAATGTCGTGGTTTCGGCACTTAAAATCCCAGCTATCATCAAAAACATTACGAGACGATACTGCTTCGAGAGCTCCTATACTAACTGCACAGTACCGATATTCCGAATATCTGGCCGCGTGTTGACGTGTCAGCCTAGCTGCTGCGACACTGCGTCGATCTAGTGAAAATGAGCATGGACGAGGGAATGTTGACGTATAGTGTCTTGTTTTCGCGTCAGTGGAAATGCGATGGCAAGCAGAAAGGCGTCGAACAGGTTTCTGGCGGTTTCAAGACTTGGCAGCGCACGTCAAGACGGCGCGGTCGGCTTGTTTTCGAACCACGTTTGCGGAGCAGAGCTACGCACAATGCTCCGGGCGATACAAGAGACCCGTTGCTACGAGCTTGACAAGTATAGCACTTTTAGATGACAGTGGTCTCACAGTGATATGAAAGTTAAAGAACCAGATGACAAATCAAACACCTCACAGTAATGTGTGTGGGTGTGTGTGTGCGCGTCAAGTATATTACATTATAATATGTGAACCAACAGACAATCAAACCCAAGGAAAGTATAGGGGACGTTATTTGTAGTAACTATGATATAAATGGGAAGAAATTAAAGCGGACGAAAAGACAACTCGCCGTCAAACGGGACCGAACCTGCAACCATCGGGTAACGCGTCCGATGCTCTACGAATTGCGCTACGGCGGCGATCGTTCTCCCGTCCACTATATCGGGTATATCTGTGCATTTAAACCTGGGAGTGCTTGTCAGCGCCGCTCGTATAGCCATGACAGCGAGTGTGGAACACTCTTCTTTTTCTTTTTGCCTGCTGGCGTCACGTAGCACGTGATTATCTAACGAACTGGAAGATGACCTATAGCTGTGTAATTCATGTTAGATGAATTTCTATGTACTGTGGTACACAAAAATTTCTGTAATATGAGCTTGCGATTTGACGCCATTTCCACAGCCCAACTTATGTTAACATCACTGTATTATCTGACCTTACTGACTCTATAATGCAAGCATAAAGACATTGCTTTCTGTAAAATACGGACCGTAACTGTTGCTAACGTTTCATTTATTTTGAAAACTGCTCCGCATGACGAAGTTTTCAGCAGTTATTAACTTCGTAAATATTTATCATCGCTACCGCAAGATGGCGGCTAAAGCCACTAGGGGTCGTGTTCTGAGACTGAGATACTGCCAAACTTCAAGGCGCGCTTACTGGCTTATGATCAAAACCGGAAAATCGATGGCGCCATCTAGAATTTCCGGCAACGTAAATTCTCGGCAAGAGATGCCAAGGCAGCGTGTCCCATGTATAACCTAGCTTCAGCCATTCTTAAACGCAATTCTCAATCTGCGCGATCACGTGTCACACCGTCGTGTTTCTTCGCTCGTCCTGTCTGCCTTCTTTTACTGTTGCACAATATAAACGGCCGCCTAGGCGAGCAACGCACGAAGCTGGTGCCAGTATGTCCGCCGTAAAATTATCTGGCGCTTCCGACGCCCTTCTTTTTCATCGGCATCAAGGTCGTCATGCACCCTACTTCGTCTTGCGACACCGATGATAAGCTGAAATGCGATATTGCCAAGCGTACGCTCACGACGAGTGAAGACCTTCCCTTTATCCTTTTTTTGCTCTCAAGTTTCGCTGTGCGAGGTTGTTTTCCATCGCCCGCAAAGGACGTTGCCAAGGCAACGATTAATCTTTCTCCAGTTGTAAACAAATGTTACAAGACTAGATAAGTGTTTGCCCCCGCTTGTATTCCTCGAACAATTATTGGGCTGTGATAACCAACACTTTATTATTCATATGGTATAAGGATATGTTGGCGCACACGTAAGGCGATGGCAACTCCTTAGACCTTGAAGGGATGGAGCATACAACATGCTTGGTTTAAAATTACATGTCAAGGAACGTTCTCACGGTAACACCAGGACATTAGAGGAGTACGCGTCCAACAATGCCTTCGCAGTACCACCAGGATCATTTTAAAAAAATGAGTGGCACATAGAATATACGATTCCATTAACATGGTGATACTGAGAAAAGAAAGTCTCACAGACACAAATTATAATGTCCCCTAATAATAAGGTCCCTGATCAGCGGGTAGCACATACATCATGTAGATATTTATCACAATTTCGAATTCTGATTTACCAATACCAATAAAAGTAGCTACAGATAAAGCCGTTAATACGCACGTTTATAGCAATAGCAAATGGTGGCGTTAAGGTGATCTTCAACGGCGAATCGTTTAATCGCCCATCAAGGTGGGACATCTTCGCCATGTGGTTCGTCCCTTCATGTCAAGGCCGCTCCAGTGCTGGAAATGCGCGGAGCAGGGACGTGCGAGCAGTGTATGCAGAAACGTAATGACGTACCTCCGCTGCTCCGCATTTCACACAATTGATCACTGCAACTCCAATAATCTGAAGTGCCCCAGCTGTTCTGTTCCTCATGATGCCTCGTCGAAATGGAGTGTCCCCTCATTGGCGAAGAAATGGCCATACTAAAACAGATGGTGAGGGGCCGCTAGTCTCACCGAGATGCTACCTACCTTCCTGCGTTTCCTTTTCCTCTTCTCTCTCTATTATATATATATATATATATATATATATATATATATATATATATATATATATATATATATATATATATATATATATATATATGGGTCATTCCACGCCAACTGTCCCAGCCTTGGCGCTCGACCATATGCGATTTGAATGAAAAAAATCGTGGACTATCTATTCCAAGCCAGAAGCCTTCCGCCAAAATATTTTTGGCAAAAAAAATTTTTCAGTGCCGCAAACCCTATGTGAAGTTTTTCGGAAAGCTCGAAACTATGGCTCGGAAAATGCGTTTTCAAAACATCTCTTCTTCATATATTAGGCTAGGACAAATTTTTCCCTACATAACGATCGTAGGCTTCTCACTTAAAATAAGTTTCACGAACGTTTACGCTTTCGTGGGTTTTTCATGTGGCCTTAAATATTGACAATATGACCCATAATTGGGATTTTTTCATAGAAAGGCGACATTCAGTGAAATGTAATATTTTGATTTAACTGATTGCCAGGAAGTTTTACTGTAGCCCAAAAATAGTTCGAGACGTATATGACGTGAAATGGTGTGTAGAGCTGGCGACAAAGTTGCAAGAAAGTTCATTTTTGCACATGTTTAGTCGTAAATTTAACATTGAGGTGCTCCTAGTAAAATTATGCTAAATAGCGCATTTACTAGCAACATTAGTTGTCTACTGACTGAGAAAGTTTTATCAAATTACTTTTTGTTTTAAGGATGAAAAAAATTTTTGAAGTTGTGTTCTTCCGATGTCTATTTTTGCTCGTGTTTTCTCTTCGCAGAAACCCACCCAGCGATTAGTACAACCTACATGGGCGCGAGGTTCGCCACGGAACAGCTAGACAACATAATAATCTCAGCCCGTGCTTATTTGAATGCTTTACAAGCGAGTATTGGCCTGAGTAAAAGAGAAATACGAACTCCGCTAGAGTGAATTTAACCACATGCAGCTGTCCATTGAAGGCCGGCATAGTGAGCTTACGCAATAGCGGGAAGTGACACCGATGCGTGCAACGCTCCGTTGCCTGCGAAAGGTTTAAAAGGGGGAAGAACACTACGATTAAGGAAAAATTCAGTTGCTGTAATATGAAACGCATGTTGTAATTTTGCGCCAATTCACGGTTCCTGGTCAAACATCATCACTTATATACATGGGCGTGCGCAGAGGGGGGGGGGGGGGGCAGCCGCCCCGCCCCCCCTAATCACCTAAGAGGACGGGCGCAAATTCTGCCCCATACATTGACCCCCTTGTCACCTAAGAGGGAGGCGGGGTGCAAAATCTGCCTCGTACATTCACTTAGTGGGGGGGGGGGGGGTGCGCTGCGATGAACCTTCGCCCCCCCCCCTCCTTATGGGGAACCCTGGGCACGCCTATGCTTATATACGATTGTGTTCGTCACAAGTGCAACTGATCTGCTTTGTTAAAGCAACTAATCTGTTTGCCACTTTTAAACCATTGCGCAGGCAACGGAGCGTTGCACGCATCGGTGTCACTTCCCGCTGTTGCGTAAGCTCACTATGCCGGCCTTCAATGGACAGCTGCATGTGGTTAAATTCACTCTAGCGGAGTTCGTATTTCTCTTTTACTCAGGCCAATACTCGCTTGTAAAGCATTCATATAAGCACGGGCTGAGATTATTATGTTGTCTAGCTGTTCCGTGGCGAACCTCGCGCCCATGTACGTTGTACTAACCGCTGGGCGCGTTTCTGCGAAGAGAAAACACGAGCAAAAATAGACATCGGAAGAACACAACTTCAAAAATTTTTTTCTTCCTTAAAACAAAAAGTAATTTGATAAAGCTTTCTCAGTCAGTAGACAACTAATGTTGCTAGTAAATGCGCTATTTAGCATAATTTTACTAGGAGCACCTGAATGTTAAACTTACGACTAAACATGTGCGAAAATGAACTTTCTTGCAACTTTGTCGCCAGCTCTACACACCATTTCACGTCATATACGTCTCAAGCTATTTTTGGGCTACAGTAAAACTTCCTGGCAATCAGTTAAATCAAAATGTTACATTTCACTGAATGTCGCCTTTCCATGAAAAAATCCCGAATATGGGTCATATTGTCGATATTTAAGGCCGCATGAAAAACCCACGAAAGCGTAAACGTTCGTGAAACTTAATTTAAGTGAGAAGCCTACGATCGTTATGTAGGGAAAAATTTGTCCTAGCCTAATATATGAAGAAGAGATTTTTTGAAAACGCATTTTCCGAGCCATAGTTTCGAGCTTTCCGAAAAACTTCACATAGGGTTTGCGGCACTGAAAATTTTTTTTGTCAAAAATATTTTGGCGGAACGCTTCTGGCTTTGAATAGATAGTCCTCGATTTTTTTCATTCAAATCGCAGATGGTCGAGCGCCAAGGCTGGGACAGTTGGCGTGGAATGACCCATATATATATATATATATATATATGACAGTGTAACACATAACTTTAAATAATAACCACGACATACTATACTTATTGTTACCTTAAAATAATAAAGAGAAAAATGCTTTAACAATGGCCAACTTGGCCGCTGTCTTCAAGAAAGCGTTTTGACGCGTTTCAAGCGTACTTCTGCAAGGCTCTGGTTGGCTGCGGATTACAAGTTTCTTTACATTCAGCGGTCTTCCGCCTAGTGCCATTAGTTCTCATTTAAGTCGGTATCACCGGCAGTAACTGCTGACGCACCTTCATTTGCCGGAAATAATTGCCCCTGGTCTCCCTAACACATATCCTTTTGCAACCTTCACCACCGACTAGTCGTTTTACAATGTTCGCGTATTGGCAACTTGCTGTGTATAATAAATATTCACGTGCAGCGTAAATTATTGATTGGAGTGACATGCATAATACTGAAAGGTCACACTACCAGTGTAAAAGCAATCTGGTGAAATAACGAGGAGAGGCGGAGACACGCGTTACACAAAGGAGGCTGATACGTAACAAGATATGAGTGATAACTGGGAAAACTGAAATGAGCAGTCATTAGTGTGTTCGGACATCGACTGCCTTAATTTGCTTTCAGAATTTTTCATATTCTTGTAATGACTCTGGATGTGCTCATAAATCAACCAGTGTACAAAAACCCGATTTGCTTCAAATTTCTCAACTGAATGCCTCAAGCTGTTTTGCTCAACCACGCAAAAACTACCATTGCATTTGATTATCTGGGGTTTTCTCAACGTACACCCAAAAAGAGGAACACAATTGTTTCTGTTCTCTATTTTTTTTTATACACTGAGCCGCCATCAGAAAGAACGCGCTATGCGAGTCCAGCGTTGAGTTGTCAGGCCGAGTCCGTTATTTTACTGCGAGTTGTTTTAAGTCCACAATTTTTGCACAGATCTTGTTCTTTTCTTGTGCAAGTACAAAAAACATTATGTTGCAATGCTCCCACTTGACAATTCATAACCATCCTCTAAGGTATGCCACACTCAGACCGCCCTCCAAGCGTCATTTTCTAATTCAAACCACACTCATGTAATAATCAATGATTAATTAACTTAAACAGATTAAATTTGCTCACCTAAGACGAGTAAAAAAGAGGCAAGTTTTCTAATTACCTCTAATTAGTCAAGAAAAGAGGGGTTATAGTGACAGCACGCGACTAAACTGTGCGCTTGTTCTTGATAAAACATGCCGAAAAACCATAAAAGGTTTCGAGCGAGGCACGGCACCGTGAAACGCGGAACTCCCCGTTGGCTCGGATTCGAGCCGCGGGCTGAGAGCAAAGCTCGTGTAAACATTGGATAGAAGCGTCAGCGCGCGGCCTCTCCGAGACCTGACCTCGCATTCCTCTCCGCCGTCTGGTTTGTTGGTTCAGTGGTGCCCCGTTTCAGGGCCCTTGAGGACGCTGCGGAAGTTTTAAGCCTTCTACAACGCGATCGCGAAGGGCACTATTTCCAATCTAAATCCTGCGTGGAAAAACACTGGGACGAAAATTTCAGCGCAGTTCTTTTAACCGAAGGTCTTGCAGTTAAAATAAGTTGCCACCTTGAAGTTCTCTTTCAAACTTTACCAGTTCTATTTTACTTGCATACGGAAAACCAGCCGTTACTCATTCTTATCATAAGGAACACCATCAGACAGGAACTCACGGCTAGCACGCAACAGATTACCTTAAGAGTTATAACCAAGTGCAGTCACGGATAACTTGGTTTATACTGAACGTCATCCAAATATGACCTGTTTAGATATACGATGAAGTAGCCAGCTTCGAACGACATAAAGTTTAACTATTTGGTAACGGTTCATAATAAAAGAAGGTAAGGCGTGTAAACACCGGCGTTTATGTTGTTTTGTTCGCTTCTCTTGTGTCCGTATTTGCACGCCTTTATGGCATAACCTGGAACAGTAAGGCTTCGCAACGGACAACTACGCAAGTCAGCAAAAGTGTATTGCACCAACGAAGACCGAAATTCCTATAGAAATGCAGTAGCTTATTAGTACAACCGAAGTGATCGCAAGTTGTTTTCATTCTGCATTCATATTATAAAGGAATGCGCGCAATGTTTTAAACATTATAATGTTTTCGTCGTGTAAGTTCTTTCATACAGCGCCTATTCATATACAAGAGATACGCCAGGGGAGGCGAAGCGCTTTCAGGTCGCAGCGCAGTCAAAATCGCCTAATGAGGCATTTTCTATCTGCGGAGGACGCAGTCCTCTAATTTATATCAACTAGTTTAGGTCGCCTTGGGCAATTTTGGAAAACACCTACGGATCGATTCTGACCGAGTGTAACCTTGCTGCGTCGTCAGGAATTCCTTGATTTCCTGTCTCGACAGAAATCGAATCCAAGACCTCGGAAGGTCAGAATCTGCAGTGTATAGAACATAACTACACGATGTGAAATGATTTCCGCGATGATTACGGTAGAGAAAGAAAAGAAGAAGACTCGGGGAGATCTGGACTGTATCAGGCGTTCACTCCCGCCATCGCGCCGCCTTTTCCTCCGAGAGCGCGCCCTCTGTGCGGAAGACTCTCCCTCTCGCATCCCGCGACTGGTTGGAAAGCGGAGACGCTACTCCGCTCTAACCAACTCTCGCGCGCGTTCGCCAGCGCAGCGACTCTTCCACTTCGAGAAACCGCGGGCGGGCGCGACGACGTTAAGCGCAGCCGTCGACGCCGCCGAGCGCCTCGCTTGTTTGCCGGTTACTGGCTCCTCCGCGAAGGAATGCGATATTTCGGGAAGTCGGGCCGAAGCCCGACGGGGAAGCTGCTGCCCTGAGTCAAAACAGGCGCACACCGTGCTGTCGACATGCCCGGCCTTCGGCGGGCCCACAACCAAGTACCACCGCTGATCCGCGGAGAAGCGCATTTGCGGCAACACCACGGAGTCGAGGCGCGCGAAGCGCCTCAAGACAAGCGTCCCCGGAGTTGTTCGAGTTCGCCGCCGCGAGTTGAGTGACTGAGTGCGACGACGCCTTTGGTCGAGCGCAGGAACGACGCTCGCGCTGCGGCGGTCTGCGCGAACCGCTGTTGCCGTTGGAACGAGGAACCACTGCCAAGAAAGAAGCGACGTCACTACGACGCGCGCTGAAGAAAAGCGCACGCGTGCGAGACGCGCGCGACTGCTAAGACGACGTTTAGCGGCGGCGACCTTGTCAGGCTTAACCAACCTGTCCCGTCGGAGAAGAGGACCTCATTCCTCCTCGGACTACCTACGCTGACTTTTTGTTTCCTTCTTCTTTGCCTGTTATTTCTTCCCTCGGCCGTCGGAGAATTCGTGGTGGGACGAGTTGCGCAGAAAGAAGCGGCGACGGAAACGTGTGAGTCTTGAAACCTGCTTGTTTCGCTTGCTACTTATTTTTTCACCCGTCTCACCTCATTCATTCAGCTCTTTCCCCAGGGAACACTGACCCCTTGGCTAGCAGATGGGAACGACGCACGCGGCAGCGGGACAAACTAGTTTGCATCACACTAGTATACCGAGAATTGTTTATACAAGCTGCCACTTACGCGTGTGCACGGATTTGAAGCCGTGTTCCTTACAGCTGTGTATTATTTAAGGCGTCAATATAACAAAAATAAGTGCTCCTGTTTTACGTGCCAAACCACGATATTACTATGAGGCACGCCGTAGTGGGGGACACCGGAATAATTTCGACCACCAGGGCCTCGAGATGCGAGCACACGGGTGTTCTTTGCACTTCGCCCCATCGAACCCGCGAACTTAGCAGCGCGACACCTTACGCGCCTAAGATACCACGGTGGGTTTTGCGCTTCAACATAGCGTTAATGGTACTGTTATGCACCACAGATGTTTCAGCTGACCCCTTCAGCGGTGGTGTGAACAATAGTATACACATCAGACGTAGAGGCTTGTCAAGCGCCGCGCTTTACCTCAACCGGCTTGGAACACCACGTGCAAATTTGTACACGCATCCTGAGTGGACAGGTAGCGCCGACTTGACTTAATTGAGCGGCGTATTGCTGCAGTGCAGAGTGGTCACTTTGCCGAATGCACTACCATGTTCGACGAGCTCTTCGATATGCCACCTTCGAGGAGGCACGCCGAAATGATAAAAATAATTAAATTGTGCGTGATGAGCTTAAGGTCTTGTTCTTTTTATGCAAAAATGGGGCATGACTGATAGCAAAATAAAAATACAATTAATCAGACACTGATTGCATTACTTCAACTTGCACAAAAAGACATATTTCATGGTTTTCTTTCTTGAACTATAATATAGAGTGCTGTAGAATACCGGTGCGTACATTTCACACGTTTTGCCCCGCCACGGTGGTCTAGTGGTTATGGCGCTCGACTGCTGACTCGGAGGTCGCGAGAACCCGGAGGTCGCGAGGTCGCGAGCGGCGGCTGCATTTTGGATGGAGGCGAAAATGTTTGAGGCCCGTGTACTTAGATTTAGGTGCACGTTAAAGAACCGCAGGTGGTCGAAATTTGAGGAGCCCTCCACTGCGGCGTCTCTCATAATCATATCGTCATTTCGGGACGTTATACCCCACATATTATTATTATTATTATTATTATTATTATTATTATTATTATTATTATTATTATTATTATTATTATTATTATTATTATTATTATTTCACACGTTTGCGAACGTCATAATTCGCGCCTGAAGGGTTTAAACGCGGCACAGTCGCAGCAATAATCATCAAACTATCTGGCCGCAGATAGATTTGGCCGTACTTCGATCATTTCAACAAAAAAGCATAAAAAAAGGGGCGATTGTCTTAGCAAACAGTAGAGGTGACAGAATACGCCATTTTTTTCATGTTTAGTAAGAACGGGTACATTTTACAAAGAATTGAAGGAATGCTCATAGTCAACAAGCTGTGCGATGTTCGTACGCATAATTAGGTGTTCCAGCACCATAAATGGCAGTTTTACAGTTGAGCTGTTATGGTCGAGGTTTGCCGTGTGTAGCAGATAGAAAATTATCATCATCATGAACCGTCACGCGCTCAATGACAGCCAACGCACAGTGGCGTAGCCGAGGGGGGGGGGGGGGGCACACCAGGCCAGTGCCCTACCACCCGAAATTTTTTTCTGTCATGGGACACAGAGCACAAAATGATACTCGACCACACTTACCTGCCCGGACCCCACGTCGGATCAAGGGCGTGCCCCACCCCCTCTCCCCGAAACAAATTTCTGCCTACGTCACTGCCCAAGCATTCTGTACAGATAGTTAACACGTGAAGCTGAAACGGGCCCACCACCTCTTCTGTAATCCAGCCTTGCGCGACTTCGTGCAAGTTGGCCTAATTTTTCTACGAATTACAACGGATGGCCGTTTTTAGCTTTTCCATATATTAGCATTGTACTTCAGCATAAGCTAAATTGGGCCGAGTAGAAAGTTCACTCGCGTGCAAGGACTGTCGGCAGGTTTTATTAAATGAGTGAGTAGTATGACACCCGGACTAGTTCTAAGAGTATGCTTGACAGGTGGGCAGGGGAAGTAGTTAGCATAAGAGAGTGCGACACATGTCGCGAAGACATTTAGGTCATTCATAGCAGAGCTCAATATATAAAAAAACGTGATTAAAGATATATATATATATATATATATATATATATATATATATATATATATATATATATATATATATATATATATATATATATATATCTTACAGCTGGTGGGCCAGCCTTCGTTTCATGGGTTTTCATAGGGTTCTATGTTTTGTTCATTGCAGTTCTGTCATTGGTATTTTCGATACTATGATTCTATATTTTTGCCAAAAGCCTTCTGTACACGATGTGAAAGAATAATATGTCCGGTTTTACCAACCATGATATGATTATGAGAGACGCCGAAATGGAGGGCTCCGGAAATTTTGACCACCTAGTGTTCTTTAACGTGCATTGACATCGCACAGTACACGGGCCTCTCACATTACACATTTCACCTCCATCCAGCACACATTTCACCTCCATCGAAATACGACCGCCAAGGCCGGGTTCGAACCCGCGACCTTCGGGTCAGCAGACGAGCGCCGCAACCACTGATCCACCATGGCGGACCGAAATGAAAGAACATAACCGGAAGCGAGCTGCTATTGCACCAGGCACTCACCAGAACTCAGCTCAGCCCTTACCAGCTAGTTCCGCATTGTTGCGTGCTTGATCAAAAAGCGGCATTTCTGGAAGAGACTCGGTCGAATGGTGACACATCTAGCGTGGAAATAGACGCTCAGGCGCGGAAATTGCCCGTCAGGTCGGAAAGGCTAACCCCGCCTGCAGCAACACTCATCTCCACAACCACCATCTACTATTCTAGACAAATATGCACTGTTCAAATGTTCAATAGCCGCTTATTTCTCTATGAAGTGCAGCATTTAATAAATCCGGTGACAATATGGAGAGTCAATAATCCTCATGGTGCGCCGTTGAGCTCACTGAGCTGACGTTTACACTCAGTCCCAGCAGAAACACGCACTATCTGTTGTTTCCGTATACCTGACAATTTCTGCCGCTCTGACGAGGCGCCAGAGAAGAATCACCTAAGTCGCTGTTAAAGAAGTGCCGTCAGTACTTCATGCCAGAACTTCTTCAGGCCCGCTTCTGTTTCGTTAATTCGAGTTTCACATATTTCAGGTAAACAAATTTCCCAACTAGGTCACTCTGTTGAGCAGCAGAATGTAATAACCTTTAAGGCTAGAACCGTACTCGAAACAACGTCCTTTTGTAAAGATTGTTCGTGCTCATGAGCAAGCATGCGCGAATCATAAGCTTGCGCATATTATTAGTGAAGGCGGCCGACGAATGCAGTGGAGTAGCCAGACATTTTTTCCAGGGGGAGGGGGGGTCACCATCCTTTATGTATATTCGTACGTGCGTTTGTATATGTGCGTGTATACATAGACACGCAAAACTGATGGTCCACCGGTGAAACCAGGGGTGAATGAAGGGGTTCAACCCCCCCCCCCCTTTCCCCCTGGCTACACCAGTGGACCAATGGCAAACAATACTAGGAACGGAACAATAAATAAAATGCAGTGGCGTTGACTAACTTTGACGTAGTAAACGCTTGTCCCGACATCCACTACCTATTTAGTAACTGCAGCTGATGCCTGCCAAGTTAGTAACTTTACTACCAATGAGGTTCAATAAGGTCGAGAGCTGGGCTAGTTGGTGACTGATCATTATACCTATAAGGTTAGGTAGCGCACCTTCGACGGGGACAGAAGGAATAGGAAGGACACGACACTCGCTACACTCGCAACTGAATTTATTTCAGGAAAAATACTTCAATATATATGCACCCAAGCACCCCCGAGCGACACACACTGTGTCGCTCGGGGGTGCTTGGGTGGATATATATTGAAGTAGTTTTCCTGAAATAAATTCAGTTGCGAGTGTAGCGAGTGTCGTGTCCTTCCTATTCCTTCTGTCCCCGTCCAAAGTGCTCTCCCTAACCAAATAGGTATAATGAACTTTACTACCAGTTTGACATGGACGCCGTATTGTCTTTCTAAATTTTTAATTGCATTAAAATTAAGCTTTGCTTAGAAACACAATTTCAGAAAACGAGCATGGGTTCACACTCCTACGAAATAGAGGATGCTGGCCTAACGGCGCACACGGGGGTTTGCTTTATGGTGATCATTATTAGCATAGCCCGCAGCCTCGGCGCTTGGTAAGGGCCTTACCCGAACAGCACTGTGCAGCCAATAGCGGAAACGTGCGTTGGCAAAGTACCTTCTCCAACCAACCTGTCTTGCCGGTAGCCGTCTCATGCTTACATTTACTGTCTATTACAGCAGAGCAAGCCATTTTTTTTCAAGCAGACCTACCAATCCGCATACCAATGAGTAGCTGCATATGCACTGTTCCCAATTCTTTTTAAATGCGAAGCATTTCTTAGCGAACCTTCGGCACTTTGAGCGTTTCTATCTACGTATCTATCTATCTATCTATCTATCTATCTATCTAGCCGCCTACGTCTGGGTGCTTTCATGGTCGCCTCCTTAACTTGCTGTAGACCCAAATTGGCATGGGAGGGTAAGAGGATTTGACGAATATGACTGTCGGGTCATGACAAGAATAACGTGAAAATCCTGTCGCGTACGTCGTCAAACCCTTTCCTCCAGTCACCTGTGGCACATACGCGTTAACCCCGGGCCGCGGTGTACTGGTATGGGCCACAGGTGATTGACAGTTTATATCTACGCAGGAGCGGCGAGAACAGACATTGGTAATTTAAATGCGACAGCGTTCAAAAATACCGACATCGCCAACGTTGACACGGCGATTGGAAAGAATGAAAATTAGGATCCCAGCGGGAATCGAACCCGAGCATTCTGCGCGCAGTTCAGGCATTCTACCACAGAGCCACGCCAGATCTATAGAATGGTTTGGAAAACAGCCTATGCAGGCTTAATGTCGGTGCAACGTCAATTGTGGTTGTGGTGCTGGCCATCTAATTTTACAAGACAGCAATAAACTCTACATATGCACTCCTGTGATACAGGCGTAATATCAGATTAACGTCTGTGATTGCAGTGCTGACTTCGCTTTTATCGAAGTCTAATAAACATTACATTTCTATTCCTACGATTCAGCAAGCTATATAGAAGCATTGCTCGACCACGGATAATTACATTGACGAAAGTTACGGTGATATTAACATGATTGCACCATAAAGTGCACTTAGTTTCGATAATACTGAGGTATGTACTGTAACGTAAGGACTGACGTTACGTCGTGCCATAAGTTGCCATTTAAACACCAGTGTTGTTGGCGCGCCTGGTAAGCCCAAGATGTGCAGACAGCTACTACACTTAGAAAAACACGTCGATCCACCTCGTAACGCCTGGCTCAAAGCCATAAAATGCAGCATAGAAGTACTTGTTTACAGCTTCGCATGAAACCGATTACCACAACGCGTGTTTAACTTTATCTAATGCAACCCTAGTACCCAGATGCATTGGGGCAGAAGTATTTTATAGTAGCAGCGCCCATGTTGGACTACACGATTCGCTATTGAATTCAATGCGTAAAGATTAGCATGCAAGGTTAAACAAAAAGCGCTATACGTACAATTGCTGGACATACTAATTCAACATGTGGTCTGGAGTACCGGCGTTCAACGCCAACTTTTAGCATTTGTTTGGGAGGGAATCAGCCGTAATTTTGTCTTTGTCCGCGTTACCATCAGAGATATAATTTGTTCCAGCGCTATTTCAGCACTCTTGCTCACCTCCATGTATTTGTCATCCTTGCAGCAAAACAATATTAATGAGAACTAACTGACAATAACGCCAAGGAAAGTATAGGGGGTGTTATTTGTAGAATTTAGAACATAAATGTGAAGAAAGTAAAGTGGACGAAAAGATAACTTGTCGCAGGTTCGGTCCCTGCCGGCGGCAAGTTATCTTTTCGTCGACTTTACTTTCTTCACATTTATGTTCTGAATACTACAGATAACACCCCCTATACTTTCCTTGGCGTTATTGTCTGTTAGTTCTCATTAATATTGTGTCTAACAAAGAAAACGAGCCCTTAACAGTAATCTCCTTTACTTGCAGCAAAACAGCAACTTTCAATGAATAGAGCTTCGCATTACGCAACGCCTTCATTTAATGTATATGCTTATTTTGTCTGAGAAATTCTAACAGCAAGAGAGACAGAGATAACCACTGTAAACACTTCGCTTGAGGAGTGACGAAAGTAGATGTACTACACTAACGCTTGCCTAAACAAAGCACAGCCGAAGTAAACAAAAACGTTGTACATTGATTGAGTCACCGAGAAGAAAATGCAGAGCCCAAAGATTGATTTGAAGGCAGAAGGAAGAAGCGCTTTATTGGACGGTGTTATCGGTAAGTGGCACAAATCAATACGCGCTCCGCTTGTCCCACAGCGGTCGTCGTTGAGTACATCATTCAGAATGGCGATCTACAGGGCGCTTTCTTTAAAACAATAATGATTTTTTATAAATATTTCAGGACAGTAAGGCTCCTGTCATTTGTGCGCACGACCTCTACGTCGAGGCGGAAATACTTTGCCGCAGCTTAAGTATACTGTTGCGACTAATTAACCATAAACTCGCTAATTAACTTTTTAGTTATTGAATTGGGGCAGTTGTTAATGTTAGAAAGTTGTAGTGCCTGACAACTTACGGCACAACCATTTTTTTTGTTGTTGAAAAGCACAGAAGTTTCACGTAATTCCAGCTATTCATTGTCGAATTTTAAGGGCGATATCGGAACTGATCACGCCCGGCGCGCACGATCATGATGATAGATTCTTTTATTAGGCAAAGGGAGGACCGAAGGCCACTGATGAGGAGGTTGGGGGTCGGGGAGGGTTGGTAGGCACACACTAAATCACGCGCGCCGAACCGCTACTAACTCCGAAGTGGGCTAATGTGACACGCTGGCGAGGGTGTTCGAGTATGTCCTTTTGTACTGCTTCCAAATCGTGATGCATAAAAATGGCGCTGTTCCTTCGATGAGGATGTAGGACATGACAACGTAAAATGAGATGCTCCATGTTGGCTATGCATGGAGAGTGGCGAAAGGTAAATATGCCGGGGGCGGAGGTGTCTATGCCGCTCTTCCGGTCAGCAAGAGTCTGCCATTGATGAAATATGTGAGGGGTTGTGGCTGTGTTTGCTAGCACTTTGTTAATATATATTTCCTGGGATCGGCTGAGGGCGAGGTTCTTAAAGATACGAGGAGGGGTGACATCTTTGAGTCTCTCCCGGTTAGTGCACTTGAGGAAGCATCGGAGTCGTGCCATTTCGGAATGAGAGCTCGGTGGCAAATTCGTGTAGGGGTGGCAACCAAGATCGGGAGATCAATGTAGGAGAGGTTGTAGATGATATGGTAGAACTCCAGCCTTCGAGGTGGCGAGACTGTGTGCCACCTCGTTACCTCCCCCTTGGATCCCCACGTGACCCGGCGTCCAGGCGACTCTTTTTGCGAATTTTGCGGATGCGTACAGCTGCAACATCCTGTAGGGCGGTCCAAATGGCCAAAAGTTCTGCTTGTGTAGGCGTCGCGTAGTCCATTCTGCATATGTAGCGCTTGGCCTCACCGGTCGAGGGTTCGTACCATGCTAAGGCCAGGCTCTGCTCATCGAGAGCGGCGTCGGTAAATACGGCATTGGTGGTGTGCAGATTGTGTCGCTGAGAAAGCCGCTGTCTCGCCGCAGTGGCTCCGATTGGGACTAGTGTGGATGTCTTGGAGTGGCACAGGGGAGGAAAGTTAAGGGTGTTGTCTTCACTAACCATGTCCCGGGGTTCCATACGAACACGTCGGGTGTCCCAAAGCAGGATGTCTTGTCCCTGCATGGTGAGGTGTAAACGGTTGTATAGAGATGTCTGCGCATTTCAAAGAATATCATCAATGGGTGGCATGGGCGTTAGGTTCTGCAGTTTTTGTATATTGGTAAACTTAGGAAGGCCCGTGATAGTCCAAAGGATGTGTCGGTGGAGAACTTGCAGAGTTTTGTCGGCTTTTTTTGACAGTGATATGACGGTGCCTCCATACGTGATTTTACCGATAGCGATTGATCTGACTATGGTAGCGCAGGCTGATTGGCATGCTCCGCCAAATTTATTGTAGATGCGCTTTATTGTGTTCAGTAGCTTTGGCCATTGTTTTTTGAGCTCGGTGGTCCAAAGATGTCCCGTATTACAGCTGTGGATGGGAATACCGAGAATTTTAATGTGCCCGTGTGTTGCTGTTACTTGATGGGGTCCTAGTACATATGCAGCTTTTCTGGACACCAGTGGCCTAGTTCGCGTGAACGACACCACGTGGCGTATCGACCTTAAAGAATTCAAAAGTCCCGCCATGACGTATGCAGTGACGCGGCACTAAATAAAAGAGAATCAAAAGAAACAGTACACACGCCCCGAGACTGTCGCTTCACCTCGGTGCGCAGAAAAGAGAGCGCTGTTTGTCGGCGTTATCTCGACGGTGACGACTGGCAATGAATTGGCAGTTTTTCTAGACGTGCCATGTCAAATGCCTGGCCGTTATAGACGCGCCCACGATGCATGAAGAGCATCGTGTTTTTATTTGTTTGTTTAGTTTCTTGCGCTGCCGTACCGGTGGGATTTTGGAGCAGCATGCTGCTTTCCGAGTTTTTTTTTTCAGCTAGCGGGAACCATTATGTTTGGGTACGAACAGGATACTGTGGCTGCATAATAAACCGAATTTCCTTTGGTGTACCACTTGGGTGACGCTCGTTTGCTCCTTGCGTTACCTCAAATTAGAACTGGATAAGTTTGAGAACGCTAGGAATGAGAGTAAAAAAAAGGAAGTTAAATATAGTTTTTATTTGTTTTCAATTAGTTCTTATTTAAATGTGGCTGCCACCGCAAGCTTGGCGCCGTCTAAGCGGGCGTGCAAAAATGATACAGTCGTTGAAAGATGATCTTGTACACCGGAAAATGTGAACTTGGTTAGTTTTTTTGTTAGGAATGAACGTATAGTAGAACACATACGACTGACGTGTTGTGTAATAATCTCTAGATCTGCCGTCTATCCCGCTAAAAAGGGCACTTATCTATCATAATTGCATTTCTTCTTTTCCATTCTTTTTTTTTCCTTTTTTTGCTGGAGGTGATTGTCTTGAATCCTGTTGGCGCAGATAGACCAATAGGTTACTCTAATGGGCTGCAAGTTCTCCTGAAGCTCTCCTTTCATGTTCTGTAGGCGCAGTCTCTTTCAACTTTGCACTACAGCAAGCACAAAGTCGATCATGAATCACCTATTGGCCCAATCGTCCACTTTGATCAGCACAAAGAAATTCAGAAGAGCGAATTTAGGCATTTTTGCGCTGACAACAACGATTGTTAATGCAACATAATATAGTAACTATTCCTACAATCTCTCAAAATCACTTCTTTATTCTGTATCATTCCTGATGTAGAATACAAAATGCATTTGACTTGCTCAACAACGGGTCACAAGACACATATAAGAGAAAAGCGAACCCGTTAATTCCCCCTTCTTTCGTTCACCCAGCATATGACAATTTCTTCAGTTCTGAGTGGAGCTCCTTCTGTTGCCACGAAGATGTGCAGGCGTTCCAAAGGAAATCTTAAGCCTTTCTTTCCAGAAGGTTCCCTTAAGAGAACGATGGTGTTTATGCGCACATGAATTTTGATTTGTAGTTTTTCGCTCGTAGCAATGACTGAAAAATACCAGTCTTCAGCCAGGTAAAGCCTAGCGAAATCTGCTTTTTCCCTTAATATCTACTGCTTTTCAAGCAGTAGTCTTCATCCTCTGAAAGCCCAACGGAAAATGACCCATGTCGTATAGAATGATTACAGCTCCGCTTGAGGGTCTTCAAAACCGGAGCTTTTTTTTGTACTTCATGATGCAAAATATCAGCCGCGTATTGAATCCTGGAATCTTCTGGCATTCCTGGTTGGGATTCTTTTTTGGCTCAAACGTGTAGGCCCACCTTGAAAGTCCCTTCCAATGTATCGGGTAGTTTTGTCTCTATTGTAGACAAGGAAATCATAGTAAAATAGATAATAAGAAATATATAATTCAATATTAAATTTTACTGCAACATAAAACTTGCAATAGAAATACGCGCGAAAGCGGCTAATAAAAATTAATAATATTCCAGAAGACACGATAACTGGCATGTAGCCTCGACTTTAATAATAGGGATATCCGCACACAGGTGTGAAGTCTGGTTAATGTGCATCGATAGCACAGTGCTATCATAGATGCACGCGTTTTAGAAAACACCCTCTAGACATGGTATTCCCTCTCAGCTTTGTCTGAGTGGAAAAAGCTCAAAGAATTGAATTCCTGTCAATCTGATAACATGTTATTTTTTTTCTTAGATTAGGCCCTAAATCTGCCCTAAATGGTGGCTCTGCGCTGTACAGCACACACGAATGCATTCCATAACGTTTGGGCTGTGGCATGGGCTTCGCAAGACACTGACCTACGTAGGCGGTGTCACGGCTGAAACGTTAGTAAAGGCATATTTTATTTTGTTAGTGAGTGCTACCCGCAAGGCATGTATTCTCTCTCTCTCTACACACACACACACACACACACACACACACACACACACACACACACACACACACACACACACACACACACACACACACACACACACACACACACACACACACACACACACACACACACACATATATATATATATATATATATATATATATATATATATATATATATATATATATATATATATATATATATATAGTAGTGGGAAAAGAATCACGCGGACCCCGATAGAATAAGGAATGAAGAAAGAAACTACGACTTTCGTTGGTTCAGCACTGTATATTTTCGCTAACGTTTCGTCTGGTGGACCAGACTTTGTCAAAGTGCGCAAAGTATATATATATATATATATTGTGCATTACCGACACGTTAGTCATAAACCTGAGGCGAACAAGCAAGGCGAGCTTGATCTGTTCATTAGTTTGATGAACCGTAATTAGGCTTGGCTCGGGAACACAGTGCGGAGGGCAATCTAGTGAGCGTCGAATACTTGGCTCATTGAATCGGTAAGCAGAACTGTAAAGCGAAAAGCGCTTGTTAGTTTTGAAGTCTTCTTCCTCGTTGTTTTCATTCACTCTGTTGTACATTGCTGCTAACATGGGTACCTGTTAAGGGAAAGTCATCAGTAAAGACAACATGCATGTGTCCATGCCTGGACCTCCCTCTTAGTTACTCCCTCTTATTACTCTTTCAACGGCGTGAAGTGGCGTTGCGGCAACAAAGGCAGTGTGTAATCGGCTAATATTCCCTATGAAATTACGTATGCTTTTCAGGAAAGCAGCGTACACTAAAGAACGTGTTGAAAGGGTGTCGTTTCGCCTCACAAAAACAGTCCTGATATCGTGCATGCCTCTCGATTGCATTATCGCCGCGCGCCCGGCACTTTCACGTCACAAATGCATGCGCACGTTATGAGCGTGAGACAGCATTCTTCATAGGAAAGTGGCGAGTGCCAAGAATTCAAGAAAGGAAACGCAAGCCAGCAGCAAAGCAGCCGGTTGAAGATCTCTCCGTCGTTGCTATGGCAACGGCGCGCGCGGCCGCGCTCGCTTCCGAGTCTGCTTGCCTACCGTTCCCGCCGCCGGCCTGCGCCGGTCCACCGGTCCCCGCCTCCGGCCTGCGCCAGTCAGCGGGGAGGGGGGGGGGGGCTAAAGGGAGGGGGCACTTGCTGAAGGCCTTGACAGTGAGAGAAACACCTATTCTCATTATTCTTGTCGATAAAACACCTCCTCCGTTAAACTTTTGGGAGGGGAGGCGGGCCCTTGGGGCATACCCCCTAGCTACGGGCCTGGCCTCTGGACCCCTAGGTGGCCCCGGTCGCTCTACGAAACTTCTTCCGAAGTACCACGGCAGGTACCGTGTGGTCTAGCAAGCCTCGTACTTCGTATACGCCGTCAAGTCGCTTGAGACTTATTGTAATCAGTGTCGTGGCATGAGATTGTGCATATGGACCTGCTAAAGCCTCACTGCCACTGTGCAGCTGTCCGTAATTAGCCAGGATGGCTCTTTTTCGGAGGGGACGTAAATGTAATGCAAAACAGCAGCACTACTTGCAGAATTAGAGAAGGATGCTCCCGTAGAAAAAAGGCGACGATTCAACAATACAAGCTTTGCGTTGGTTCTACTATTACTGGTTACGTCTCTGCGTCGTCTCTAATAGTAGAGTACTTCTTTAAAACGCTTCATTATATTACAAATGGCTGCCCTCATGCTTGCCTTGGTTTCGTTTTTTATTGCCTTCTTATGGTTGAGGTTAACTAAAATCTGGGTTCCGTTTCTTCGTTATGAAGTAATAAGTTGCGTGGTAATAAAAAATAAAACATTAGAAGTTTACTTGCTCCATATCCAAAAGCGAAACCGAAACTGCAACAAATATCTTGGATGAAATGGTCCAGCGAGAAAACAAGCAACTAAATCTTCAGCAGCGTTATACTAGTAATAATAATTGCTGGAGTTCTATGTGCCCAAACCATATTATGTTTATGAGGCGTGCCGTAGAGGAGGGCTGCGGAAATTTCGACCACTTCAGGTTGGTAACGTGCATCTAAAACCAAGTACACGAGCCTCTAGCATTTTCGCCTCGTTCAAAAATGCTAGAGCTGCCGTCAAACCTGTGCCCTTTGGGTCAGCAGCCGAGCACCGTAACCGCTGTACCACCGCGGCAAACATAAGCAATTCTGAGAGAGACAAAAAAAGAAGAAAAAACCGCATTGGGATTCGAATCAAGGCCCCAGCGACTGCGCGCAAACAGCCAGCACGGATGATCAACCCATTCAGCCACAGCACGCGCCGGGTAGGCCGTGATACGATAGCTATTATAAAGATACTACGGTCAAACTCTCCTTGCAACGCTCCTTGCAAGTGTCTCCACCTTCCAAAGAGCAGGAACGGAATGCAAAAGTGAAAACAGCTGCTTTCTGTTTGCAAAAATGCGCTGTAGACCATAATTCGATGTTTCACAGCGCAAGGAACGAGGACGACATTGGAAAACACACACAGCGCTGAACTTACAACTGGCTATATTTTCAAACTTACAGCAATATATATGCGCCAGGAATATTCACCAGGAAAGAAAAAAGAATAGAGCAAATGAAGCATACAAAAAATTCCAGAAAAAATCGTAGAAGGCCAAACAATTTTGAAACGTGATAAAAAGTGCACGAGTGCCGCTTCGCTTGCTCTTTCGAGCAACGAAAGTGAATTTCTCGGGATCGTAAAATACATGTGATATCGATGATGGGTTGTTGTTTACTGCAACTACAATTTTTTGTACACCAGGCCTGCAATTGTCGCGTGACCAAAATTACGTAACATCGCACATCTACTTATCTGACTACAATCACGTAACAACTAGCCCCGTGACTAAAAATCACGTAAAATCAAGTAATTAGTCTCGCCACTAAAATCCCATAACGTCACGTAACTATTGACGTGACGTGTTGGCGCCAAAAACTTCGGAACAACCGGGCGGCGCGGGGCAACCTCAGCGTCTGCACTGGACTCTAATAAACATGTACTTTCTCTTTCACGTGACTAAAATCCTATCACGTAACTACTAGTGACGCGACATTTCCCCTTCAAAACCACGCAACAAGTGCGTAGTCTGGGGAACCGACCGACACCTGAGAAGAATAGATTATCCAAGCCTAGCCATATCCTATAATACTATACTAGCAAAAACATTGCACCTCTAGCAATAGCTTGGTATTACTAGCAAAACCTTAGAAGCTAGGTCGAACACTAGCTCCGCTTTCGGTTCCAGCCTTGCGCAACTAGTACATGCTGCGCACATTTTCATTTACAGATGTTTAAAATGGCATCTTATTGCGGTACGTTGAAGTGGGCTGCGAGTGCGTGCGTAAAGCTGCTGAATCACAGGATTTTCGTTTTGTAACTGGGAGCACCAGTCCCTGGACTTCCCGAAAGCTTTGATCCACACACGTCATATCACACGGACCTATCCGATGCAGCGCACAGTGCTATGTGATGTTAAAGGAGAAGGCATGCTGGTTTTTTTCTGTTCACGTAGGGCGATAGATATGACAAGAGATGAATAAAAATCCCAGTTTCACCGCAAGGACGATGCAATGAGTGCGATAGCAACAAATGAAGTAAAGCTGCAGGCAGCTAACTCAGATGCAGTATCGCGTAACTCTACAAAATGGTGCTGTAAGAGAACACAGCCACTCGAGGTAGGAAAGGGGATTTCGCATAGTCTCTTCGAGTTGAGAGCGCAGCATATAGAAGGGTATATGAGCCGTCCGCTGATGCTTGTCGAGATAGCGATATTGATTTCATTTAAGTTAGGGCGAAATCATTGCACTGCTGTTTGATAAAGAAGAAATAATTTTTCCTATTCTTTGATTGGCTTAATTATCTGTTGGTTTCATTAGTAGTGTCTAACAAAAAAAGAACCCCTCGAAAAATTCCCCTTCGTTCGTTAAGATTACGACAGACACTTGCGTTAGCCCTAAAGTAAAAAGCAACTGCAATAAAGTCTAACTTTGTCATTTAATTACTATGCCTCGCTTGTCTAAGCTTAGTTCGCTTCCTTTACGTTGCTGAATTGTAGGTACCTGAGAAGATCGTAACGAAATCATGAGAACGGAGAAGTAAGTTTCCACCACAATACGCGTACAAAAGTTCGAAAGAGCTTTGTTCACCATAACTTGATCGGGCGTTCTCTTCCTTACGACGTTTATAAAAGAATAACGTAAGAATTGCAAATGTAGATCTGAACGATATGATACGCGTGGAGTGTTTACATATACACTAAAAGAGTAATAAAATAAAGAGAAAAAAGAAACGGCAGCTCAAGATTACAGTCATGAACCGAAACCGAAACGAAAGCTCTTTTTTGTTTCGGCGGCGACATCCTGTGCGAAGCTGTGGAACTAAGTCACGAGTTCAAAAAAAAAAAATGCTGATCCGTCGCCCGGAATCGAACCGATGACGGCGCGGTGAAGCCGCGCTCTGAACTTGAGCGATTAGCTCGCTCGGCCACGGTGGACGCCTTGTCGCCTGTGGTAAGCAAGGGTTTATCAATTTACCACAAACATTTGAACGACCGCGCTTCAAAAAACGCGTTAGGGAACAATGTTATGCCAATTGCGGCAAGTTGAGAATGGCTTCAAACGAAAGCTGAGTGTCAGGCCTACATGTGATTTCCTGACCATTAACATAACTTGCTTAGTTTTACGACAGTGACCGTTTTTGTCTCGAAAAACAGGCCACATTTTTCGCCGTTTCCATAGACTCCCATTGTACAATCTTTAACTGCTCTGGGAACAAAATTGAAGCTTACTGCAACATGATCGCTGCTGTCCTCTCGTGCGTTTAGGTTCCCAGAAGCGCTCTGTGGTCTGCGTTTTTCAACATTCACCCTCTACACTTAATTATTCGGGAAAAACTCGCCAGTTCCATTGGAAACGCGCTAGCTTCGCGCCGGGGCCGCCAGGGGCGCTGGCTGTGATGTGTCCACGAAAGCTGGATATGATTAATGTTATTGCCTGCTCTGGGCGCGCACGAAACACGACCACTCTGTTACGTTAGACAGGAACTACACGTGACAAGGAAGTGACGAAATTCGAATGAAGGTGCGCCGCAGAAAGATCAGATGAGGATAATCGGCAAGCATTCGGAAATATACAAGTAGGCAGCTTATTATTTGGGTGCGATGTAAGGTGCTTATATGTTTTTTTTTCTTATACTATAAACAGGCGCGAAAATCTATTTGGCCTGCCTGCACGAAGAAGCGCCGCAGCGGCTGCCCCTGAGTTGTGTGCATCACAGAGAAAGGAAAGGTTGACATTGCGGTTTTCTTGCGCACAGCTCGAAAGAAAAACATAAGCGCCAAACATCACATGCAGCGCAAGCGAGATGACTTGCCATTTTTCATGTAACAGTATGGCCGCGACACGCCTTTATTCAAAATTGGTCACTTGTTATCACGTGTAGTTACGATCTGACGTAAAAGAGTGGTCGCGTTTCCTGCGCGCTGGGCGCGCAATCAGTCTCGATATCGCCCTTCAAATTCCACCATGAATAGCTGGAATTACGTGAAACTTCTGTGATTTCTAAAAAATGGCTGTGCCGTAAGTTGTCATGCAATACAACTGTCTAATATTAAAAAACTACCTTCAAGTCAATACTTCAAAGGTTAAAGGGACACTAAAGAGAAAAGCGATTTCTCTCGTATTTGTAAATTACTCATTCACAATTCCAAAGTCACCACGGTTGCCGCGAGAAGACGCTTGGTAAGCGATAAAACACGAAAAATAAAATGCGGGTAGCGACGCCACCTTGAAATGTCCGCAGCACACGACGTGACGCTATATATTTTGACGGCCTCTAGGTCTACGTCGCTCCTAAACAGTAAAAATGAAGCACGTTGTCCTCCGAGGGGGCCATTGGCTTGACGTACCAAGTTTCAGGGAATATCGCTGAGCCAATGACGCGAAAATACGAAAAGACATTATGAAATCTGCGAGTCGCGCGTGGACATTTCGGCGCGACATTTAAAAATGAAACGTGGACCTCGATTTTCTCCTGTATTAGCAGATATATGATGGTGAAATTAACGACCTTAAAGTTCTCGGAGTACGACTTATCAATCTAAACGAATTCATTGTTTCACTTTAGTGTCCCTTTAATAAACGAGTTTTGGTTAATTAATCTCAACAGTATCATTTCAGCTGCGACAGAGTGTTGCCGCCTCGACGTAGAGTTCGTGTGCGAAAACGACAGCAGCCTTACTGTCATGAGGTTTTTACTAAAAAATTGTATTGCCTAAAAAAGAAACACCCTGTATAACAAAAGACAACAGATGCTTTTATAACGACAACTCAATGAAGGCTGTAACAACGAACTTGTCCTGCCTTCTTCCGTAGTAAAGTACTTTGCATTGTTACGTCAGAAGGGGATTTATTCCACCGGCGTGTGAATAACCGCGAAATTCATCGAGCACCTTTATGTCATCGCCCATTGACTTCTAGGCGGGTTAGCGTCGCAAAAACCAAGCAAAAAAAAAAGAAAAAAGAAACAGCTGGGTAAAATTATTTTTATGCACTGCCAGTCAACTCTTTGCGCGCACTCATCTGCGAAGAGAGCCTTGTTGATAAGACGTATGTGTCGGAGCATAGTATTAGATAACGCGCAGCTGTTTGCGCACCGTGCCCAGTTCCTTATGTCAGCGGGTGCTGTTTAGTTGACGGATTTAGTCTGACGGTACTAGGTCGTACCGCGTTTGAGAGTTTGCGCTAACACGAAGCCAATGTCAGAGAATTCTGCTAGGCTAGGTCCGCCTGCAGTAGGCCACTCTACTCCTCCTCTGTTGGCAACGAGTAAGCAGCCTCGCCTCGTGTCACGCGTACCGGAACAACGCTTTGGTACTTCTTGGCCTGCGACACGAAGAGTCCGCGCTGGGGTCCGGTGTGTTTGCACCGGTTCGTTCACCGCGGGGCAGGACCTCAAGGGGCAAGCCTGTGCGTCACGCACCCCTCTCCCCCGGTTGGCGTTCGTCCAGAACGATTGAGTCGGTCCTCTGTGCTCGTTGACAAGCGCGGGTCCTCCTGTCGGGGTCAAAGCAGATGGATGGCTTCCCGCCGACAACGGAGAAAACGCACAAAGTGGGGAGCCACGCATCCGTCCCCTTCTGTCGACAAGACATCTTGACGACTTTCGTACAGGGCCTCCGCGACGCGTCACCAGGCCGCACGTATGTGCGTGAAGTGACGTAGCTCTCCCGTGCCGTCATGCGGGTCTCTTCGTTTATACTGTGGAGGCAAGCTCGCTTATTGGGCACGCGAAGAGTGCAGCAGAGAAACCATTGCGCGGTGAACGCGCGTGAAGACGCAGATGTATTGTTCTTTACTACGGTGAAGTGGCAGACAGTGGTGACTGCGTGCTGGGCTGCACATGCGTCAGATACTAGCCCTGCATGCGTCCTTGAAATCTGCGTCTCATGCGACGCTTCGCGTGGTTTTTATATGATGATGGAGCATACGACCACGCAGACGCGCTGACTCAAACGAAGAAAAAAAAAGCTGCGCTTAGCATCTGTTTATAATATGTTGAAATTGGTCATTTACTGCGTGTTTTAGCTTGCCATCTAAAATAAAAAGTAGGTAGCGAGCCATAACCTCATTAAGACTCCGAAGAATTTAGCTTGCTGGAGGCACAAAAAATATGCTTCGTCATCACCCTCCTCGCCAAACGCTCGTTGGCGATCCTAAATGTTTATTCGTGTTTATAAACGAGCATACATCCATCCGACCTCTAGCAGCGCTATGCACGCGCGTTGTCGTCATTCCTCTTTTGTCGATGTTTTTTTCTGCACGACGAGCGTGTTACATCTAGCGCGATGTCACAAATGGTAGACGTGGATGTCAAGATTTCTTTCCGCAGCACCCCTTTCGCTGCCTCGTTAGCCTCTCGTCACCGTTCAAATATATGCAGATGCCACCTTTTTCTTCCTGGTGTTCAACAACTTACATATTTACCCAGAACCCATTTCGTTAAACGCGGCTGAACGTTTCGCGTCGTTAAATAATTCGCATATGCGTGTGATCACACAGTAATCGCGTCGTGCTGCCGCTGCCTTGTAAATAGGAAGCTCTGTTTAACTGCGTCGCGCTACTTTCGGTGAAGTTGTACGCCCTTCCGTTTTTAACAGCGAAGCTGTATATAACGAGACAAAACGGATGTCTGCAGCGTAGGTCGGCAAACTCACTCATGAGTCGACGCACTCAGGCTCACTCAGACTCAGATCGAGCCGTGAGTATGAGTCTGAGTGAGTACGGGTGAGTAATATTTCGGTGAGTTTGAGTCCGAGTGAGTTCGGTTGAGACAAATTTTTGAGGGTCTGAGTTCGAGTGAGCCTGGTAGAGGAAAATTTTGGTGAGTCTGATGAATTGCGATCACTGATAACTCGTATGTGAAGGTACGAGATGAAAATGCGTATCGTAGAGCACCGCTTATGCCAGATATTGGCGTTTAAGTGCGTTAACATCCTGATCGAAAAAGCTAATTATACGCTAATCGACTCATGCATCGACTCACTCAGACTCACGCAGACTCAGATCGAGCCGTGAGTCTGAGTCTGAATGAGTCTCAGTGAGTAATATTTCGGTGAGTCAGACCGAGCGAGTCTGTTTTAGAAACATTTTAGTGAGACTGAGTCCGAGTGAGCCCGGTTGAGGAAACCTTTGGTTAGTCTGAGTCCGAGTGAGCCCTAAGGGCAAAAAAAATATTGGGGGACGCTTAAGCTTCGCCTTTAAGAGATGAACGCGATAGCGATATCCGGCACCATCCTCATCGTGCTCCGTTTCGCTTGTCATTATGTTCAGTCGCCCGGTCTCACACACGCGCGCAAACACACACACACTCGACATACCTAAAGTAAAGGTAAAGGTTTCCGCCCTCTTCAGCAGCACTTTTATGACAACAGTGTACACACTACGTGTGTGTAAGAGAATGCGCGCACTAATGTGTATGCCCTTTGCAATGGGTGGCATGCTTCAAACCAGTAGCAATTACGCGCGTGATACTTTTTCAAAGTTACGATGCACCCACTACGTGTTCTTAAAGGAATACGTGCAGTAATGTGTGTGCCTTTTGTAATGAGTGGCCGTCTTTAAACCACCAACTCGTTATGCAGTTCACATGGTGTGACGTCTGATGGCCATATACGCTTGTACCCCGTTTTACTGCGATATTACATCTCGTACTGTGACACCTCTGCACAGGACGCGTATGTTTTTGAAGCATTGAAGTTAAATTCAGTGCACTTCCAAGCAAGTGGCTCTGTGGTTTGGTAATAAAGAAAAAAAATGGAGCGGCTCTGATTGCCCCGCAGACGGCCTGGGTTCGATTGTCACTCGACCCTAAGATTGTTTTATCATTTATTTTATACAAGATGATGATTTTTCGCTCACAACCAATGACGCCGACCCTGACACCGGAATTTCTGCGGAACGAGCTCTTTAACGCTGTCGCGTTAATATATTGCATGAGCGAGTCTGAGTGAGCTCGACATTTTTTGCCGACCCACGGTGTGTAGGCAGATTGTCTCCATCGCAGGTATGTGCCACAAAAATTGGATAAGCCTCTCAACTCACAACTGCTCTACTAAATATGAAGTGCGCACAGGCAAAAACGCATATGACACAGAAATTGAGCAAACCCCACTACTATACCGGAACACCAAAGTGTCGTGGAACACATGCTGCTCAAATGGCTCCTCAAGATCGTGCACGAAACGCCAAGGACATGCGGCAAGCCAGACAAGACGACGCATCCCGCAGAAAAATGACGCATGCTGCTCACATGGAAAACTTTAAAGGAGCATATGCACAATCCAAATGGGTCTTTGTGTACCTTGCATGACAATCCGGTGCCTTTTTTGTACAAACTTCAGTGACACCTCTGTGTGCTCCACAGCTTGGCCGGTAATCCACCTTCACGGAGGGGAATGGCGCCGTGGTAAACCCTGCAGTGATAAACCGCGCCTTTTTCAGCATAAGATTTAAAGGCGGTGGTTCATGTCATGTTGCAATCGACATGTTTCCCGTTTACTGTAATTTCTTGGCGCCACATTTTAAAGATGGGGATGTCTGTTAGCAGTGCAGTGCGAAACATTCGATGAAGAAGCACCACCTTTCAGTACTTCATGGCGACATATTTTATTTAACGATCCCCAATATATTGGCACTTTTAAAGCCTCCCTCCTCGTGTTTATTTTGTTTGCCACTATGGCACAAACAAAAAAATAAGCAGCGTGTCATAGTGCCAGTCGGTTGAACAGTAGCAAGGAGCATATTAACAGAAGAAATAGCAAATGGCAACGAAGACCTCGTCACCACGTACAACACGAAACTTGGACCGAAAGCACGCCGAGAGTGCTATACACCACTCCCGTTGAGACACGTACAACGGTCGCGGTGTAGGTCGTGCTTGTGACGCAAACCATTGTCTCCAGGTGCCGTCCGCGCACGTGAGCTGGCAGAAGAACGAAAGGACGGTGCAACACCACATGATTAAGACGCTGTTGAAGAAAATGAACGAGGTTTGTGCGGAAAAAATATCTACAGAGTGAATTTTGAACACCATTACGTATTTCTTCTATGATATAGAGTACTTCCATATGACTCAGCGAGAACACTGGTATAGGTGCACAGCACACAATGAAAGCCTGAAAATCTCAAACCCAAGAGTCAGCAAGGACTGAAACCAGTGATAATGAACTTCACCTTGGAACGGAGTGGCGAGAAATAGTCACCAAAGATGTTTGTTCAGGTCACCTCGTCTGTCTTTTCTACATCTATTGCAGTCTAGGATATTGCCTATTTTCCTTAAGTTTTCTTTCTTTCCTTAAAGGAAGCATTTATTTCTATAATTAAAGTTATCTACGTCTGGTACGACTGAGATTTAATAATTTTATGACATTGTAGCGCGATACTGCGTGCCACAGTGACTCGAAAAGAGAAGACGACGACGACGCGCCGAGCACGAGAGGGTTAATAATACCTGTTGGGGTATTACGTCCCTAAACCACGATACGATTATGAGGGCCACCGCAGTATAGGGCTCCATAAATTTCGACCATCTGGGGTTCTTTAACGTGCACCTAAGTCTAAGCACACGGGCCTCGAGCATTTCGCCTTCATGCAAATGCGACCGCCGCGGCCGGGATTCGATCCTGCAACCTTCCGGTCAGTGGTCAAGCACCATAACCACTGGACCACCGTGGTAGGTCAAGAGACAGTTGCGCCTTGTTCTACGCCCGTATGACTAAGCGATCCCATTTAAAAACACATTTTGTGTACACCAGGCAGCGACGTCTGTCTGTTTCCACAAATGTTGTTTTTAATAGGGAATGCCTGTGTCACGAATCTGTTTTTGCATTGGAGGCAAAGGACATTTTTAAGAAGTTATACAGTGTGAAAAAATGTACACTACCTTCAATGCGAAAATAGATCTACGTAAAAATACTAGTCCGGCTTATTCAAGACGACATAAACTAAAGTGCAGAGAACAATGAATGTCGCTAAGTACTCTTACAGATATTTGCAAAATAATAATAATAATAATAATAATAATAATAATAATAATAATAATAATAATAATAATAATAATAATAATAATAATAATAATAATAATTTCACTGACGCGCATGAAAGAAGCAACCGATGTGTTCAAAGCCTCAAGCATCAAGATTTGGAAAGCAACGTTTCTAAGCGGGAACAAAGACTCACACGGAAACTACGTCTAAAGAGTACAAGTGCTTTATTATCGCTCGCGTATTTTCTCCAAGCAGAAAATGTAGTATTCAGTGTGTCCTGAAATTAAAAACCGCCTTAAAAGTACTTGTTGCTGGGCAAGTTGGTTCATCATAATGAGGGAAAATCTAGATGCGTTGCGGTGTTTTAGGCGTCTAGATTTTCCTTCATTAAAAACAGCCCGTGTATAAACATATTCTTTGATGATTATTGGCTTTTTGTTCGGCTTTGCTTTTGTAAGATCTTGGTGAATAGGCCACCTGCGTCTTCCACAGAATCTCTAAACAAAGGGAAAGTAGACAAAGGAAGGACACGCGTTCAAAATAACGTAATTTTCTCATCGTCTACAAATTGCGTGTACAACGTGCGACGAGCCGCACGGCGGAAAAGAGGCCAAGGAGAAGCACGTAGAGTTCGTACACGCATCATTGCACAAGACAAACTTTAACAAAGAAAGAGATGGCTAAAAGAAAAAAGATTGTAAATACAGGTGAGAGTAGCAGAGTCTCTCCTCGTCCTTTCTCTTGTCCATGCTATAAGCATCTAGCATATTTCTGCGCGTGCAAACTACCTATTTATGTGTCTACGAATATATCAATCGTCATTTTGTACCATTCAGAAATTTCTTGTGCCATCTGAGGCAAACAGCACAGTTCTGTTCCTTGACTGAATGTGGGACCCGGGCACTGTCCAAATAAAAAATCTACGTGCAGTGCTACGAGTGCATATAATTTCACTACTTAGATATCTGGCTAATTTTTATGTGCGGTACATCGATCCAACTATGGCCGGAAAAGTGTGTATACGCTAGGAACAAATTCTTAGCATTAGGCCTAATAACAACTTATTGGGAATTGAACAAAAATCAATTTCCAAAAATGTGCGACGATACACGTTCTCGTTCTAGTCCTCTTCGGACTCCAACGAAATAAATGAAGACAAGTGCGTTTTCACGGAAAGTATGACGGTGCAGATTTTCTAAGCCGGTGCTAGTGCTTGTGGCTGTCTATTCTTGCGTGCCGTCTTTTTTTCCCATGTGCACTGCCACATCGCATCATGCAATCCTGAGAATACGTTGATGTTAGACACGTTTTGCACAACTCGCACCGTAAAGTGCCTATAGCTAATACCTTTATCAGCATACACTTGTTAATTAATCAGTCATGTATTTGGATTTTGTGCATATAATATCCTATCTTAATATCACATAATATTCTATCTATACTCCATCTCAGAAGTACTTTGCAGCACTGTGGAAGCTGCAGGGCTTCTTAGCAAATGGGAAACCTGAAAGCCCCACAAGATGTACTCATCCGCGCCGCGTCGTCTGCTCGTCGTCTGCTGGGCGTCTCTTCGGCGTCGGCTCGCCTGCTCTTTCGGTACTTGCCCTCCGCAGTTGACATAGGTTGTTTCACGCCTGAAAATGTAAATAAATACGAAAGGGTAATAACTCCCCCCGCCCCGCCCCAATCTACACGCAGTGTGGCTATTTTAACGTTACGTATATTACAGCATTCGAGAAGCGTGTATCGTTATATCTTCCAACTAAAGTCACTAAGGCTCAGTTATGGTACTGCCGAAAGTAGCTTGATACTGACGACCGGACAGCTCAATATTCAGTTCCCGTTACAGTTTGTGGGTGCCTCAATGTATAACGTACTGTGCGTGCCCCCATTCGAGCAGTAAGTGAATAAACAAAACACGATTTTCAACGTAAAATCATGCTGCAATATTTATTACGTAACTGGTAAAGAAAATGCTATGGGAACGTTTTCTTTTTAACTTTTAGAAGTCACTGCCATTCAGAGTGTTCATCGTCCATGATGTCCTCCTCGTCAGAAGTTGTGTCCTCCCCTAAATTGACTACGACTGCTTGTTCGTCGTCTACTACATCGTCAATGATGTGGTCCATTTGCTTCGTCTTCTCTTCTTCCTCACCCGCATGTTTAACATAGTTCTTCCACTTCTGCGGATTTACTTGTGCTATGGCCTCTGCAGCATGTTTATTCAGCTCTTCCATTTTAAATGCCCGGTTCGCAGAAGACACAAAACGCTTCGTGTCGTTCCACACCAGCTCTATGGGATTGAGCTGGCAATGATACGGCGGTAGCCTTAAAACGAAGTGTCTGGCTGCAGCAGCCATACAGTAAATACGATATGAGTTGCCATCTACTTTCGCAGTCTTAATAAGCTTCATCAGCTCTGGCTTTACCATATCGTCACTCCACGGAACCCCCTTCTCTGAAAGCCACGCCTGCATTTCCCTTTTGAGGTTACTCATGCGGGGGACTTTTTCTTGCCTCACAGAGTGATACGGCGCGTTGTCGAGGACGATCACGCTGTTTGGTGAAAGGCGTGGTAGTAGAGTTTTTTCGAACCATTTTTCACAGTGGGGGATACTCCACTGGTATGAGCTTAAGAAATTGAAGCCATGAGCCAGGAAAGAACAACTTAATATTTTGAGGGGAGAAGAAGCAACATGCAATCGTTAAATATAACAGTAAGTAAGTATACAAGGTAAAAATAAGGAAAAGAAAAATATTGAAGGCAGTCACACTGTGCACACAGCAATGAAACAGTTAAAAAAAAAGCAATCACCTACTCCAAGCATATAGGGCTACATTAGTGAAAACGACAAAGCTTTTTCCTACTACTACTACCATTGCCACATTGTTTTCCTTTCACATGTGCTCCTTCTTTAGCGACCTGTTCTCGACTGCAGGCAAATGACGAGGCTCCGGATGAATCGCTAACCTCGGAGGGTCCCGGTTCGCCATGGGCACGTCGGCGCCGGCGCGAACGAGTGCCGACATCTCCCCCAGCGAAGGCGACCGCGACAGCAAACTTGGAGAACTGTCGTCGCCCAGCGAAGAGGACGCCGCCGCTGGTCTCGAAAATGATATGCGACGTGGCGAGAACCGTCCCAGGAGTGCAAGCCTGCTGTCCAGGCTTAGCCAGTACATATGGCTCATGCCACTGATACACACTCACTTCTGGGTGTCAGCGGCATTCTCCCTTATGCAGCCGTACTATCCTCGCCTCGTGAGTGCCGACAGATTTCTTTCGTCTCTAACATATCACACATGACATGCTCTGCAGACGATAATAACAATAATATCTGGAGTTTAACGTCCCGAAACCACGATATGATGCTCTGCAGACGAAACATGCCTAACAGGGGATGTCGCTAGAGCCAACATTTCTACAAGTGGTCATGTACTCTTCGAGAAGGCAACCTTCGAGCAGTTGCTGCCTTGAAGAAGACAAGGCCACTTGTCGAAACGGTGGCTCTAGTGACAACCCCTGTTCAAGGATTTTTCATCTGTTCAAGCTTCCATATTCATCTGAACTACTGCCCTATTTGGATCCTCTGCAGACGGCATCTATAGAGTGAGGTGCTCAAGGCCCTAATATGGGACAGCGCTAGTCCTCGTCGGTTCTTCGTCCTTGTGTATTACACGTGCTGTTCACGTCACTATGGAATACCAACTAGCCCGGTCACACACCTTGCCTAATATGCCACCAGTAACGTATCCGTTTATGATGGGCTCGGCCTTCTCACAACCTGTGATTTCGCTATCCAATGTGTAAAGATGGCGCGCATTCCTGCACCCTTAAGCCATTCAAAGAATACAAGAACGTAGAACACAATATATAATTATACAGTCATTGTGTCAAACATGAAAATTAGATCTTCCGTCAAGTAAAAACAGAAACATGAAACATCAAGGCCCAAAGTAGAAGATTTCTTTGCTTTGTTATACTGCAGCGAAGTATGCATTGACCATTCAAAGTAACAAGTGACGTAATTCTCTCGCCATATAGCCTAATTCTAGACCAACCTGGAACTCTGCACCTTCAGCTCAATCATGATGAAAGGTAATGCTTATAAGAGAAGATCATTATTCTTCCCTCCACTTGCTTTCACTGCACGGAAACGAAAACAAAATAGCAAGGTTTGTCGACCACGTATATTGCAACTAAATCACTAGCATAAAATCAACAGAATTTTTAAATGCGAAGCATTTCTTAGCGAACCTTTGGCACTTTGAGCGTTTCTATCTACGTATCTATCTGTCTAGCTGCCTACGTCTGGGTGCTCTCATGATCGCCTCCTTAACTTGGTTAGACCAAAATTGGCATGGGAAGGTAAGAGGATTTGACGAATATGACTGTGGAGGCATGACATGAATAACGTGAAAATCCTGTCGGGTACATCGTCAAACCCTTTCCTCTAGCCACATGTGGCAGATACCCGTTTACCACGGGCCGCCGTGTACGGGTATGCGTCACAGGTTATTGACACTTTATGTCTACCCAGGAACGGCGAGAACAGACATTGGTAATTTAAATGCGAAAGCGTTAAGAAAGACCGACATCGGCAGCGTTGACCCGACGAATGCAAAGAATGAAAATTAGGATCCCAGCAGGAGTCGAACCCAAGCATTCTGCGTGGCAATCAGGTATTCTACCACAGAGCCACGCCAGCTCTATAAGTTTGGAAAAACGGCCTGTGCAGGCGTAATGGCGGTGCAACATCAATTGTGCTTGTGGTGCTGGCTATATAATTTTACAAGAAAGCACTAAACACTGTACTCCTAAAATACATTCGTCATATCAGATTAATGTCTGTGGTTCCAATGCTGCCTCCGCTTTTATGGCAGTCTAATAAATATTAGATTTGTATTCCTATGATTCAAGTAAGCTATAAGAAGCATTGCTCGACCCCGGATGAATACATTAACGTAGGCTACGTATTATATCCACATGATTGCACCATAAAGCGCACTTAGTTTTGATAATACTGACGTATGTAGTCTAACGTGAAGGCTGACGTTACGTCGCACCATAAGTTACCCTTTAAATGCCAGTGTTGTCGACGTGCCTGGTCAAACACGTCGATCCACCTCGTAACGCTTGGCTAAAAGCCATAAAATACAGCATAGAAGTACTCGCTGACTTCTTCGCATGAAACCGATTCCCACAACGCGTGGGATCTGCCGAATTTTTTGTATAGAAGTATCAGTTACGACACTCATGCTATCCGACAGCAGGTCACAGTTTGTCTTGTAGGCGGCGGAAGTAAGATCCTGCTCTTATTTGTACATATATGTCCTGTTACCGAAAGTGAATTTCACTTACGCTATGAACACTGGGTGGCCGACGTGTACAAGGTTAGTCTATATGAATGAACACGCATGGACGCTGGTTGGGAAAGAATCATGACGGTTTAGAAGTTTTTGTTGTTTCATACCAAACTTCATATATTACAGGCGGCAAAAGCTGGTCTCGAGGCATGGAAGTACGGCTTCGTGTTTTCAACATTCAAGCTAACAATGCTTCTTGGATCTATATCCACCGAAAGACTTGTACGTATGCACAGATGTGTGTTTGATCGTTGAAATTTTCTTCTGTTTTCTTACTAAACGGGCTAACAAATTTAAGTTCTCCTCGCGTTAAACCTAAAATATTATTAATTGGAAGTGAGAATAGACTCTAACTCGATAACGATCCACTTTCTTTTACACAGACATTTTTCCAAATGAACTCGACTACCCTGATCACAACTTCCATGAAGAGCGATAGAAGGAATACCCTCTGGTAACGAGTGCTCTCGTTGAGTTAGGTGCCATACGATTGCAATAAATAGGACATCAGTGTTGGCAAGAAAAAAAAGCCGGAAATACTTCCGCTAGGAAAGTTTTTATGGTTCGTCATAAGCTCTATAGGGCATGGGCAGGGCTGGGCAAAGATACTTTGAAATTCTATCGCGATACGATACAAGATACTCGGGCAAGAATTACTTGAGATACAGATACAACATACCACGACGCCGATTGTATCCGATATGATACATTCCAATTGTATCTTAAGATACTTCGATACATTCGGAATCTTGGTATTATATATCTGTATACACGGTTATGTAGCACTAAACGCCAATGCACAAAAATGTTCGCTTGAAAGTTTATTAGCTGCGACCAATTTCGTTTCATTTGAATGAAATGTTTGTTAGTATCTCCGAAGTTTTGTATTTCTTGCTGAAGGTATATTACTTTTGTTCCGAAGCAACTTATTGCTTTAGCTGCTTACCATGACAGCTCTTTATACACTTCGCTGATAATGGTTTTTACTTGCAGCTTTTGTAATTACGTGGAGTCGATGCTCTGCTTATGGACCAGCTAGCGCGCTGCCATCTTCAATAAGAAGCCTCCGCACTATCGTGCAAATACCATTGTTAAGTTCTACCTTGCCCGTAAACGTATCACGGTTTTCGCAATACCCGATCACCGGACAGGTGTACATCAGCGAGAACGCTGGTAGTGACATTCTCTGCGACGCATCTTGTTTACGTAGAGGACATAAAACTGCAATTACTTTTATATCCTACTTATCGGTTGGCGAAAAGCGTTCGTTAGCGACGTACTCAGTAATGCGTCATCTTCTAACAATTTTTCTTTTATGAGAGAACATGTGCAGCCCAGAAAACGTGTCAGACGTGTTCTATAGTTGCATGAAGTGCCGCAGGACACCGCCGCTGTTCACACTATATTGCCACATAAGCTCCGATTACCTGGCGATTAGTAACAGTAAAAATATTTAGAGAAGACTAAGAAGGAAAAACAAATATAACCATGTAAAATAGAAAAGCGGTTCTGCATCAAACACAACGAATAAGTGTAGGAATACGATACAGGCGGCGCTCCCAAGAGCTAATAATAATTGCAGAGTTTAACGTCTCACAGACACACGATATGATAATGATAGACGCAATAGTGGAGGGCTCCGGAAATTTCGACCACGTGGCGTTATAAAACCTAAATTTAAGCACACGGGCATCGAACTGCGCCCGCGGCGACCTACGGGTTAGCAGTCAAGCACCATAACCACTAGACCACCGCTGCGGTTGACCCCTAATAGCCATGACAATTAGGCATTTAAGGTAAGACCACAGAAATCTCAGTGCCTATGTAAAATAGCGTAAACCGACTCGTTGAGACGCTCATTAGAAAAACGGAGCATTTTGTATAACAAAATGCTCCGTTAATTTTGTTATACATATTGTTATACATTTTATTATACATTGTTTTTCATTAAAGAATATTATCTATCTTGTATAACAATGTTTCTCCAATCTCTTTGCTGATATGTTTGAGATGGCTCCTAATAATTTACGTTATTATCATGAAAACTCAATTTCGCTGTTTTACTAAGCAGCAAGCAGAACTTTTGTTACTGTATACTCCAAGCACGCGCAGATTATTATATATTTGTTCTCAACGTCGCCTTGACATAACATTAAACTTAAGTAGAATATAAGTCTGTAAACAGTAGCAGAAATAATGCAGAAAGCCAAAAATAAGAATAAAGCGAGAGCTTATCTTGCCAGCACGTTAAAGAAATATTGCCGTAAGCAGACCCTAAAAAAGCAATACAGAGACATAGGTAATGTATGGGATGGAAAATGACACTTTAGAAAGAAATTGTGCTAACAATCAAATTATGATTTTGAGAACTCATTGAATAAAAGAAAAAGATAGGCACGCCAAGGTAGCTTCTGTTAAGTGAATGCTTGTTCTGTTAGATCCAGCATCGGTACCGGTGGTGTTACAACTGTTAGAATCTTATTTGCATATAGGTCAATCTCATTGCATGTAAGTCAAACTTGCATCGACGAAGTCCTTCAACTCGCCGATGTGTGAAAGCCACGAGACGCAAAGCAACCCCTTTTCTTGCATTCTTCAGACTTCGTAACGACGCCCAACGCAAGAGAAACTTCGATAACGAAACTACAGACTGCAGTGGCATCAGAATTTGTGCAAAAGACACCACACGCATTGGAGTACTCGGCACAGGATAGTGGCTAAGATCCAAGTGCCAATAGAACTGACACTACTAAAGAGAAAAAAAGGAAACCGTGAAAACAAAATGTCGTCTAGGCGTAAACGTTCGCGCGTTTGTCGAGACGGCGCGAGCGCCACTACGTGACTCTGCTTCCTCAGTAGGGACGCTCAGAGGTCATCACCTGCCCTCGCTGGATAACTGTGGCGGAAAGATAAAATAATGTCATTGTCTTTAGTTTTAATCTGGTGGCTTAGTGGGAGCAGTATCAGCTTGAGAAGTGGAGTTCAACCAACGTTTATCGTTTCGCACCGCGGTGTTGCGATCGCAGTATCTTGTATCTTAAGATACGCGATGCATTCTTCAATGTAGCGGAAATACAGATACCGATACACGTCTTGCGAGACGTATCGCGATACAGATACAAGATACCCAAAGAGTATCTAAGATAGTATCGAAGATACATGTATCTTCGATACTGCCCAGCACTGGGCATGGGGAACCGAAATAGCTTTTGTACACACAAATCGACTCCATTACGCAAACTTCACTTAGTAGCAAAACAACATTTATGCTTTCATGGCCGGTATACTTTGAAGGCCCCGCCCCTGTGGCTTTCCGCCGCTGCCGCTCGTCACGCGCATGGGCAATGCGCGTGTTCTCCTTCCCCTGCTTCCAACGTGCGTGCTGCAGATAAGGGCCTATCGGCCCGACAACATCTTACAAAGGATGGCGTGACTTTATATAGGGACCCGCACTTAATAACGCTGGATAGAAAATGTGTCGGCAAGAAAGATATGATAAACGCTATTATTGCACTGATCAAATTTGACCCTAATTTCTGGAAATGCACATGCTTATGGTATGTAGCACCTCTCTACAACTATTTCAGATGGTTCTTTCGACTCCACTTAAATGCTACCTCTGTGGCCAAGTTGGCTTCTTCCTGTACAATGTCATGTTTGGGTAAGTCTCGTCTTCACGTAGCAGCAGCACAAATGTAAGTGTGATTCGTTCTTTTTCTTTGTATAGGTCCCTTTACTGGTCACCGGGAGGAACCGTTTTCCTTGCACTCTCCTTGGTGGCAGTCATCTTCGGTGGCTTCGTGCAGACAGTGTACCTAGTCTCAGCGTACTCAGTAGTCACCTCTGAGTTGCACCAGAGCAGCGGCGTCATCATCGTAAGTATGGTCCTCTACGCACAGTGTTAGACGTATGAGCAACCGAATGTGTTCCTCTCAACTCCGATAGTCTCTAAAAAGTCACCGATTGTGGCGAAAGGTGATCAAAACACTTCTCTTTAGACACGTTGCGTTGAGGAATTCACACCTTTTCTTGCACTATTGGGACTTGCAGAGGTATTGCTCGGCTTGGTAAGCAGCAGATTAAAATTTCGATGGTAGTGACAATAAAATGATGAATGTGGTAGATGAGATAATAAAGAAATCGTGACTCTTCCTAGAATGACCGCGGCAGATGATGAAGAATAGAAGACTCATGAAATGACATATCACAAAAGAAGAGAGAGACCCAGGAGATAAAAATAAAGTTATGGAGACCCGACGCTCTCGTGTAACCTCGTGTATAATTGTTAAGAAATAACATAGCTACGTGCGTAACACACGTACGAATGTCATTTTTGAAGTAATCCTACCTCCAAAGACACAACTACCAACTATTTCATAAAATATACACATTAAATTAAATTAATCAAATTTCTATCCCCGAAAAAAAAAAACTGCGGAGTTGGAAAAGCAAATTACTGCCCGTTTAGCAGTGCACCGTTTAGCAGCATTATTTTAACAGGAAATTCACTTATACAGCGCAACGTTTATATTCATGCGCCTTGGTCTTCACAAGGTTCACCGAAGGGCAGTCCCTCTCGATTTCTCTTCAACAGCTATGGTGCCTTTTGGTATCTCCCCGTTGGAACATAAAAAAGGAATCTATTAATGGTTTTCAGGCGCCATTGAATACAGCCATTGTTGAATCTCACTGTGTTATAGACATTCTAAAAGAATTTGATTTGTATCCCGTTTCTTCTTCTCTCTCTAGCTTTCTATTTCTCTCTTAGAGCACAGAAGCGTATATCGTACTCTTTGTAAACGTTGTTGTAACCTGCTCAGCAAAAAGCGTTAGAAAAGTAAAGAAAATTTGCTTTACTTTTTTATTTCTTAACAAGTAAAAACACCACGATTTATTACACCAACATGTGTTCTGTTTTTTATTGTTTACAAATTTAGGCCATCATGGAATTCATGTTCGGATGCGGGAACATGGCTGGTTCCGTACTCGGAGGAGCCCTAATCGACGTGCGTACAGAGTTTCTTTTCTTTCTTTATTTTTTACCTTATTGCTTTAGCTAGGGCACGTGTATACATTAAAGATGTGAGACGAAGATAAAAAAAATGACCGCTTTAGTTTTGTAGAGAAATATTTTAAGACACGACACGCAGCACACATAAATAAGGAAAAATAAATATCAATAGCGTTTAAAGGAAGCAGTCTATCAGTAGGGTGCTGCCGGCAGCCGACAACGCAGCATTTGCCGCCTTGACGAAGACAAGACCACTCGCCGAAATATTGGCTCTAGCGACATTCCCTGCTCAACCATGCAGCGGGTGTGTCACATAGCACATTCGAGTCCAGAAATCAAGAGAAGTGGTTGAATTCAGCGTTCATTTGCAGATTTCTGAACGCCGCACTTGAAGTAATCTTCAATATTCATGACCGAATTACAAGCAAATCATTTTACATCGCAGTTGTGGGAATACCCTCTGCCATTTTTTGTCCTGGGCACCATAATCATCCTGTCGATTCCTTGGATTATCAAGCACAAGAAGGTCCCGAACAAACAACCCGAAGGCAGGTAGTTTTCCTGTTTGCACGTAGCATTTATTGTTAGCATTAAACTATGAGCTATGTGATTCCAAAGCTTTTCTGTCAGCGTATACATGTAGGTTTTCTTATGTAAGTATAAAGAATTGAATGCTTTCGTAAATTACACCTTGGCATATGCCCCGTTATTGTTGAGAAACACGCATATACTACTTAAATATAACATTGTTTCATTAAAAAGTAAGGGTTTTCGCTACTCTTCGAGTAACTTGCAGCAGAATGTTCATTCAGCGCATGGCATGGAGGCATTCATTATAACTGCGCACAAATTACGACCGTAAGCATCATACACATGTGCAAGTGCATTAAAATATGGTTCAGTGTATTGACTAAAATTACTTAGCGCAATACAAACACGCCACACAAGGAAGGTATGTACACAAGGGACCCTTGTGTACCTTCCTTGTGTGCCGTGTTTGTATTGCGCTAAGTAATGTTCGTCAGTATGCACCAACTAGGCCCACAAAAAGTCCAATTTAGTGTAATGTATTGCCACGTGCTCTCTTTTATTTTCATGTGAGCGGGCTTCACTCATACAAATTGTTACACGGGTAACCACCACTCGGCGCAGGCCTCTCCGAGATGTTTGGGAACCTTCAGGATTATTTTAGGCTGTTCAGAAAGGTTTGCGCGCAGGGTACGAGTAGTTGAGTTTATTCTGGAACCAACACGGCCGCCAGCGATAACGCTGGAGACTTTGATCGCGCATGTATAAACGCCGACGTGCTTCACCAACGATCAGATTACGACGGCCCACGACCGTCCTAGCCGCTATCCTTGTACTGTGAGTGTTGCTTTTACTTGCACAATACACAACTTAATCTTTGCCGTTTGTTGATTGTTCATCGACACAACGACGTGATAATGAGTACAGCCTCCTCGAACGTGAAGAGGAGGCCTTTAATAAAGGGCTCGTTTTGGCTCGACACAGACATATCACCCAATAGATAATGAAGTCAACGGAAGCATAAAGAAAGGATTAATACTAATGTTTAATTAGAGTGTAGCAATTATGACGTAAAGGAAGATGAAAGTGGACGGAAAAAACAACTTGATGCTAGTGGAATACAAATCACACTAGAGTTTCACGATTACGGAAGCCTGCATGTGGCATATTTCACACTGCAGTTCATAATAATGTTATTCTCACAAAAGCAATACCAGCTGACGAAAAAAAATTCTTATGATGATTTCAAGGTTCTGACGCAAGAATACGCTTATGCGACATGACAGAAACGAGACAAGCACATGATCGTGCTTGCCTATATATATTCTTGCTACAAACATTTACAATCTAAACGTGTAATAACGAAGCCCAACCGGTCGGACTAAAACCAGACGTTTGACATACAGCCGGCGTATTATCAATATGATTAATACTTTATGACTATGTACAGTACTCACGGACTTGAATAGGTCAATCTAGGGCTAAGTAACGCACGTACTTTCGTCTCCGCAGTCTTCATTTCGAGTCATATCGGCGTAATTTCGACTAGAAGACGTAGATAAGAGCCAACATTATCTTTAGAGACCAGATTCTTCGCGATATGACGGGGTTATCTCAAGCATTTGCGAATACCAGTCGTTATACTAAAAAAAATTGATGTCTCATTTGAATCCGTGAGTACTGTACGTGATTATTAGAAGATATTGGTGCCTTTACAGAAGCCGGCTACTCTTTCTCCCATAACGCACATAAATAAAATCACAAGACAGTTTGAAAAAAAATAGAAAAACACAGGGAACAGCCAGTGTTTACAGTTAAGTTTCGCACACGTGTATCAATAGAAGCGCTGAAATGACTCATACGGTTCAGTAGGAAAATTTAAACTGCACAAAAGAGTGTGCATGCCCACACGTTACTCGAAACAAGTCAGAATCGCACGCTTCCGTGTGTCTGGATTCCCAGAGCAGGCCTTTTTTACTTATGTCCAGACGTCCTTTGTAGGCCTTTTTCGATGTGGCTTGCTGGTTATGACGAGGATCCCTTTTCCCAGCGCACTTATATTGCTAATTGCTGATATTTTTGTGAGCTTTGCCCATTTCGGTGGTTCAAAGTAGTGGGAACCCTGCGAAGTAATCGACCTTTTTCATAATCCACAAGTGCGCTTTCCAGCGCTGCACATTCGTGCAACTAATGGCGGCACCAGTCGTGTTTCAGGTAGAGAGGGGGCCCTAGTTGCACGTGGTGGGGCTGAGTCTACATTTTCCGCGTCATAGTACAAGTAATCTGCGCTCGAAAGGGCCGTTTGCAGAGGTGACTAGCTGTCATTAGTTGGGCTAACTGCATCGCAGGAAAGCTAGCTTTACAATTGTGAAAAGGGTCTAATGGTGGCGTTTATCAGCTGATTATTGTTTGATGACAGCAACGTGCAGCATGTTGTTGATTTCATTTCACACGCTCTCTTCAGCTCCACCTGAGGGGGCCCTGATGCCTGCCCAAGGTTCGGAGAAAAAGCTGTATCGGCTGCTTTGGGACCCACTTTTCATGGTCAACATGGTAACACTGATGCTCTCCTGGGTCATCATGGGTTTTAACGAACCCACCCTGGAACCGTACTTGAGACAGGTGTGTGCCTACCCACACGTAGAGATACCCCTGAGAGCACAACAATGGTCCGGCTTAACGTTTCTATCTATCTATCTATCTATCTATCTATCTATCTATCTATCTATCTATCTATCTATCTATCTATCTATCTATCTATCTATCTATCTATCTATCTATCTATCTATCTATCTATCTATCTATCTATCTATCTATCTATCTATCTATCTATCTATCTATCTATCTATCTATCTATCTATCTATCTATCTATCTGGGTGAGTTGGTGCCTAAGTTTGTTAAAACGTCAGACATGTCATCACGAAAGCTGTCTATTAAAAAAGGATAGCTCAGATCCATATAACACAGTTAATGTGTCACTGACACAAGCGGACCCCTTTCCTCTAATGTTAAGCGCTTCTAATAGTTCCCTCGCCGTTTGATTCCTGCTTTTGCCAATAATAAACGTGGTGCACATGAGCACGACATAACATGCGCCGAAAGATGCGCATAATCCTTTTTTTCCAATGCTATTGGCATGCTTTCTCAGTAGGTCGTTAATTCACCGTCCCGTTTGTCTTAAGTAGGATTTGCCACAGCTTAGGGGAATATCGTAGACGACACCTTCGGCGCAACGCCTGAAAGGTTTCACCAGCCTTTCTGGCACCCTTGCGGTTTAACATGAGAGATTCGCTGGCACAGCTGCGCCAGTTTATTCGGTGCGGAAAACACAACAGGAATTCCATACCTAGTGGCCACCTTCAGGTTATGGCTCACCTTGTGCACGTAAGGCACCACCTGTGGTCTTGCACGCTCCCGTTCTCTCAAGTGCTCTTCTTGAGTACTGATTTTCAGTTTTCGTAGCAAGGATTCGGCGACGGCATTCAAGACCATCCGAGGGAAGCCGGCCATTATGCGCATCTTCCGGCGCATGTTAGATCATGCTCATGTGTGCCACGTTTCGCGCAAGCTAAGATTATTTGCAAGAGCAGGAATCAAACGGCGAGGGAACTATTAGAAGCGTTTAACATTAGAGGGAAGGGGTCCGCCTGCGTCAGTGACGCATCAATTGTGCTACATAGATCTGAGCTATCCTTTTTTAATAGACAGCTTTCGTGACGACTTGTCTGACGCAACTCTATCACGCATGTGCGCATGCTCGGAAGTTTTTTTGGTTTGCGGCCTTTGCTGTCAATGAACAGTTGGTAGTTTGGCGCTCATCTGTCTCTTTCTCTGTCCTAACTTCATGTTTCAAGCATTCGCCAGAAATAACATGTTTAGCAATCTATCTGTCTAGCCGCCTACGTCTGGATGCTCTCGTGATCGCTTCCTTAATTTAGCGGGGACCAGAATTGGTATAGGAGGGTAAAAGCGTTCGACGAATGTGACTGTATGGTCATGACATAAATAACGTGAAAATCCTGTCGCGTACGTCGTCGAGCCATTTCCTTAGACACGTGTGGCACATACCCGTATACTACAGGCAGCGCTGTACGGGTATGCGCCACAGGTGATTCACAGTTTGTATCTAACCAGGAACGGTGAGAACAGACATCGGTCATTTCAATTCGAGAGCGTTCAGAAACACCGACATCGACAGCGTTGATCCGACGAATGCAAAGAATAAAAATTAAAATCCCAGCAGGAATCGAACCCAAGCATTCTGCGTGGCAATCAGGTATTCTACAACAGAGCCACGCCAGCTCTAGAAGTTTGGAAAAACAGCCTGTGCAGGCGTAATGGCGGTGCAACATCAATTGTGCTTGTGGTGCTGGCTATATAATTTTACAAGAAAGCACAAAACACTGTACTCCTAAAATACATGCGTCATATCAGATTAATGTCTGTGGTTCCAATGCTGGCTCCGCTTTTATGGCAGTCTAATAAATATTACATTTGTATTCCTATGATTAAAGTAAGCTATAAGAAGCATTGCTCGATTCCGAATGAATACATTAACGTAGGCATTAACGTAGGCGTAACTAAATCACTAGCATATAATCAACAGAATATTTAAATGCGAAGCATTTCTTAGCGAACCTTTGGCACTTTGAGCGTTTCTATCTACGTATCTATCTGTCTAGCCGCCTACGTCTGGGTGCTCTCATGATCGCCTCCTTAACTTGGTTAGACCAAAATTGGCATGGGAAGGTAAGAGGATTTGACGAATATGACTGTGGAGGCATGACATGAATAACGTGAAAATCCTGTCGGGTACATCGTCAAACCCTTTCCACTAGACACGTGTGGCACATACCCGTATACTACAGGCAGCGCTGTACGGGTATGCGCCACAGGTGATTCACAGTTTGTATCTAACCAGGAACGGTGAGAACAGACATTGGTCATTTCAATTCGAGAGCGTTCAGAAACACCGACATCGACAGCGTTGATCCGACGAATGCAAAGAATAAAAATTAGGATCGCAGAAGGAATCGGCCCCAAGCCTTCTGTGTGGCAGTCAGGTATTCTACCACAGAGCCATGCCAGATTTTTAAACTGCTTTGGAAAAATACCTTATGCCGGCGTAACGTCGGTGCAACGGCAATTGTGGTTGCAGTGCTGGATATCCAATTTTATAACAAAGCAATAAACATTACCTATGTACTCCTGTCATACAGGCGTCATGTCGAGTTAACGTCACTTGTGATTTCCAGTGTTGGCTCCGCTTTTATGGCAGTCTAATAAACATTACATTTGTATTCCTATGATTCAGCAAGCTATATTCAAGCGTTGCTCGACACCGGAAAAACACGCTAACGAAAGTTACGTATGATATTCACATCATCGCGCCGGAAAGTGCACTTCGTTTTGATAATACGACGTGTGTGCTATAACGTGAGTCCTTGCGTTACGTCAGACCATGAGTTACCTTTTAAACACCAGTGCAGTCGACGTTGCTGCTATGTCCACACAACTACTACACTTGCAAAAACACGTCCATCCATCTCGTAACGCTTGGCTCCAAGCCAAAAAGTTCAGCATAGACATTTAATCGCCGACTACTTCGCATTAGAACGATTCGCACAAGGCTTGGGATATGCCAAATTTGTCAATGTCATATCGACTACTACGCAGTTGCCTGCTGGGAAAATGCAGCACTCACCTTACTTCAATTCAGACAGGATACAAAATCGGGCATTGGAATTCTCCCATTTAGCCCTGCTACGTCTATTATATTATTGAACTCGTAAGGCATACTTTCGTTTAATTAATAAATAAAACTTAACATTGACCTTTTTGCTCTAAAGCTTTAACGCAAGAGATTTCTTTAGCCTCCCTACGAGCACTATTTCTTGAAAATAAAACTCCTTAACATGTGACTATATGTTTTTATTGCTCAACGCTATTTTATGTTCTCTCGTTACTTCTCTTTTTATGTAAACCACGGGCGTGCCTCTTTGGCTTACGCCTTTATACACAAAAACCTAAAAATTAAAACATAAAGTGCCTTAGCCAACATATACAGAGAGTCCACAGCTACCTTGCTTCTCCACAAGAAAAGCAATAAAACTCCCACAGAGAAACGGGTCAGACCAGTTTGTCAATGCAGCAAGCTGCTGACAAGACTACTTGCCGAAACGCTGGCTCCAGCGACACCCCCTGTTCAAGGATGTTTCGCCTCTTCAAGCTGGCATTTCCCCCTGAGCTTCTGCATTCATTTGGGTTGGGAACGCCAAAGCAATTTAATACACTGCGGGTCGTTATGTCTCGCATGAAGTCTGGTCCCCGACTAAATAATTTATTGCCAAGTGTTTGCCTTCGAGTGTTACAAAGAGTGCAGCACGCTGCCGTGGTATCCTTGTCGACACAATCTGATTAGCTTCTCAAACGCGCTATAACCTTGCCCATGAAAAGATAATCGGGGATTACATAAAAATCACCTGAATAACGCTTTTAAAAGACTCCTGCATGACTAGCAATGTTTGGCCCATCATCAGTGTTGGTTTACCTTGCGAATTCTAGCACCGCATTCAACTCTCTCTCAGTGTTCCAATTTTTGTTCTTATCGTGCATTTTCTTGCAGTTCAACCTCAGCAGCACGCGACTTGGAGTACTGTACATGGTACAGTTTGCAAGTTACACCGTGGGCGCGGCATTCGCGGGACTGTTTTGTTACGTCAAGGTAAAGAATAATTCTGAAAATTCCCAACGTGTTGGTCGTGTTGTGGCTGCTCCGGAAAGAGAGAAGTGAATCACGTTAAGACAACCTCATCATTCACGTTGAAAGGAAACCACGCACAATATTCCGTAATTTTCTTATAAATAGGTAGCTGACGTACAGCTAATGCGTTGGAACTTATCGCAGTTATTCGCTTCAAATAGTTTTCTCTAAGTTTTCTTACCTGATGTCACACGGTAAACTTGGTAGGAGTCTTTCTTAATTATATTAAAACGGCGCATCTTGATTAAGTTTATAACTAAGTCGGAAAGCGGGGTATGCATTAAGTGAGCATACGTCCTGTTAATGACAACGTTAAGAATAATCAGAAGGCAGCAGTATTAACCTATCAGCTTCTTTAGGTTAGTAACCAGTACAGATCTTCTAGTGCCGACTGTATGCACTAAAGTGCCGACTGTGTGCAAAACAACTGTTTCCATTTTGTTTTCACGTTCGCATAGATGGCAGCATTTTTTGCTTTTGCTGGGCAACTGATGACGGCTTTCGCCTACCTTATACTTGGCCCAGCACCGTTTGTCCAACAAGACCCGTAAGTAGATTACACATTGTTCATAAGAATGACAGCAGATAGACACACAACAACAAATAAAGCAAAAAGGAGACAGGACAAAGAACCAAGTTTCCACTAACCAGGTTACTTCAGAGTCAGCACTCTGTCCTGTCTCTTCTTTGCCTTTGCCATTTCTTGTGCGTCTATGCGCTTTTATAATTCTAGACAGTGCGTCACCAACTTGCCTGCCAGCAAACTTTACAGATTCTATACTTTCTAAAATGAAACCCTTCTTACTTCACAACAGCCCAGTAAAGGAAAAATGTGCTCTGACGCACTGTAAAGATTCATGTAATCGTTGAGACATTCTACATAATTCTTGATTGTCGTAGGGAGTTGTTCGTGCATAAAAACTCTATGTAATAACAATATTTTTTTTCTTGTCTTCTTTCAAAGGCAGCTCTGGATGGTCTACGTCTCTCAGACGTTCACGGGTGTTGGAATGGCTGCCCAATTCATCTGCAGCTTCTCGTTAGCTCTCAGCCATACAGCGTGAGTCTCATTCTACGGCACCGCTAGTATCTGACTGCCTATAAAAAATAATAATATGTCACGGTCTTTCTTTTTTTGTCACTTTCCAGTAAGCGAGGCTACCCAGACGACATACGGACTACTGGATTCGTGTCAACTGTTGTAGTGACCTTCTTGGTTATTGGGTGAGCATAAGGCTTTGTACGTGTTGTCTTGCTATTTGTGAAACAAATAACACCATCAAAACAATTTGTGGTGTCGCGAGATATATAAGAGGACCAATTACTAGAGGAGCCGCATACTCGCTTTACGCCGTCCCATCGCTCGCACTCAGCTCGCGGACGTTCACTAAGACATACTCACGGTGTCTTAAATAATACCGATGCCCGAATCGAAGCGTGGGCCTTCGCGGGAGATGTAAGTCGCAGTGCTTCAAAATGTTAATGCATTAAGATCGCCTTCGTCGAACGGCGAAAGACACTTCTCTGTTGTTTTTAGAGATATTACAGCGGAGACTCCAAAATCAATATGACAGAAGGGGCTTTCCCCTGATGCGATAGAACCTAAGGGTATCGCTAAGCCCACACGACAGAACTTGACAAGTGTTTTTAGGGATTTTGTTATCTCTTACTACTTGTTTTTACTAAAACAAAAAAGGTAATGCCTTCAAGAATTTATTACGTGTGCAGGGATTTTAGTGTTGTGTAAAACATCAACCAGTCATATCACATAAACTGCGAAGCCCGTTTTTTTGTTCTTACTCGGAACAGCCTTTACATAACGATATATAGCCTGTTTCACCCATTGTGGGTCTCGACACTGCTGTGAGTGTCAACGGCTGTTGCCCCTTTCCAATATTCCAGTGCCATTACGACACCCCCGATAGCAGGGTATCTCGTAGAAAAGTTCAGCTACAGACCGGGATCTATGTTCCTCTTCGGCATCCTCTTATTCTGGGTAAGTGATGCAACCCTACGCCCTCGCTTGTGAAACTCACCCCGCCAGTACAACGACGTCTAAACTTCAACGTATCATTACATAACAAAACACATTGTGGGGCTATCCAAAAAAAGGCAGGAGTCAGGGGAAGATGGAAGCTTGTGAAGAAAAACTCGTAAACGGGGGTGTGCTACAGCCGACGTTTCGACCAGCGGACTTGTATTCTTCAAGGTTGCAACTGTTTTTCTTAGCGCTTGTATGTATTTGCTTCGTACCCTCTCCTCCAAGAACTTAACCAACGACTTAATTTGTGCAGAGCACGATGCCTTGAACAACTCTCATACAGAAAGGTCACTATTATAAAACCTGTAGACGAGGGTGGCAGTATAGAAATCTGGCAAAATATGAAAACGAAGCTATCAGGCAACTCAGCAACAACACCCACTACCGAAAATTAACCTCCGACCCGACTCACGTGCGAATATAGTAATAGTACATCACATATGATAACGGATTTTCTAGCCAGGGAATTAGTCCCACCCTCCGAGTACCGGTTCTTGATCCCTAAAAACAAGCGAGCACTTCTACATTGCTCCGAAGACTCATAAGGTTCCCATAGATGAACTATTTATCGCGCAAATCTCAGGCAGAACTATAGTATCCAACAACAATACACCCACTGAGCCACTATCAAAATTTCTAAATTATCATTCGTATATTATATCATCTAACCTACTATTCTTTATTCAAGATACACCTCATTTCCTTCGAATAATAGATTTCATTAACGAAACACAAGCACTCTTGGATCAGGCTATTCTGGTAAGATTAGATGTCTTCTCGTTGTATACGAATATGCCTGTCACTTAAGCAATTGAAGCGGTCTCAAAGTAGCTCATACAAATCAAGCAAACATATAATGCTGAAGTTTACCTCTCGTTACTGAAACTAGTCCACACGCTTAATTATTTTGAATTTGATTCGTCCTACTACCTGCCAATGTTTATCACTAGTATGGGAACGTTTTTCGCTCCAACATTGGCCAACATTTTTACGGGACATTTAGAATCAGAACTTTTAAAATCATCGCCGGTAAAGCCTTCCACCTATCTCCGCTATGCAGACGACATATGTATTATATGGGAACAGGGCAGAAGATCAATAAACGCATTCATTGACCATTGTAACAAGTTTCACCCTAGTATTAAATTTACCGTGCACCATGCGTCCAGTGAAATTTAGTTCCTAGACACTACTGTATCTATTGAAACAGGAAAATTAAAGACGACGCTCTACAGGAAACCAACATATAGCCAGCAATACCTAGATCACACTAGTCATCACCCGCGACAGTCCAAACAAGGGATATTTGTCGGACAGGCGAGGCGTATAACAAAGATTTATACCGACGACGGTGGCAACCTAAAGGAAACATTACTTGAAAGAAATTGTCCGCACGACGCTCTAAACAAGGCCTACAACGAAGCATGTAAATTAAATGGGAAATCAACCCTAGCTAGAGGAGCCCCCGCAGCACTGCCCAACCAGCCACTAGCATTTATAACCGAATACTCAAATGCACTCCCAAACATAAATAATATCCTCAGCAAGTATTATGCAATATTAGCAAGCAACGAGGGTGCTGGGTAGCAAACGAGATGCTAATATCTGGTTAACCTCCCGGCCTTCCTTTCTTCATCTCTCTCTCTCTCTAGCAAGCAACGAGCGTCTTAGAAAAGCGTTTCCTGAAGTACCAAAGGTCGTGTATTGCCGTAACAGGAACTCTAAGGACGTAAGAATGGCAGACTGGGCGTGTTGGTTCAGCATATTTGAAGTGTAAGGCGCGACGACGACAACGGACAAGAGGGAGAGTACACACACACGAAGCGTGTGTGTGTACTCTCCCTTTTGTCCGTTGTCGTCGTCGTACCTTACACTTGAAAAATTTAAGGACGTGTTAGTGCATGCAAAAATAAACCCTCATTCTACTGCCCACATAATACCTCGTTCTCGTCCAAAATGTGAGACTTGCAAATACATTCAAGATGACGTTATGGTTAAAAACACCGGAAGTGATTACGTCGATGATATAAAATCTAGTTTTACCTGGACTAGTTCAAACTTTATCTACATGATGGAATGTTCATATCGTCGCAGACGGTACATTGGCGAAACAGGACAGCCTGTTAACGCTAGATGAAGCGGGCATTGCGCGGACACGGTGGAGAAATTACCGAAAGCAGTTGGTCATCGTTTTAATGTGGCAAGTCACAACTTCGACGATCTCAAACTTCACATACTTCAGTCAAATTTCCGGTCCCCAAGAGACAGAAAATATGCAGACATATACCTTATTCGCAAGTTTAATACCCTGCAGCCAGGAGGTAAAACGTTTCAAAGGGTGCTCTTGAATATGGGACACGCACAACGAAAACCAGTGAGAGTTAAGCCCTTTTTCTAGGAATTTCTAACCTACCATTGTCAAGTGGTGCTTCGTTCTGACAACCATAATTCCGCGAAACGTCTTTGCCGACCCCTTCCCCCGCCCCCGTTTCTTTTCTTTTCTTATTCACGGAATTCCCCTTTCGTTTTGACTCACCCAGCTCGTCACGGCGGCCTCTCTTTCTCTCCCCCCCCCCCCCGGCTTTTGTAGTTGCCCTCTCCAGCTCTTTTGTTTGGATTGAAGGAGAGGGTACGAAGCATATAACACAGCGCTACCCTATCGAAAAATCTCACATAACACGTATGACACATATCCAATAATCTCGTATGATCATATGAGAACACATATGATTCATAGATTATTGGATACGAGGCATATGTGTCATATGAGAATTTTCGATAGGGTAAGAAAGCTGTTGAAGCCTTGAAGACGACAAGTCCTGTTGTCGAAACGTCGGCTCCAGCACAGCCCCTGTTTACGAATTTTTCATTGTGGGGTTATTTATTTTATTTATTTACTGGGTTTCTGCTGGCTTCAAAATGAAGCCTTAAGCAGGAGTGGGTAACATATGAATACAGCACACTGAACATTATTCCTGCTCTCACCGTTAAACATAGTGAACATGTGTAGTAACTATTGTACACAATCGAGCCAGCATATATGGAACTTGCAAAAAACAGGAATTATACTTAATATATAGTATAATTCAATATCAAAATTTTAAAGAATTTGCCGTATTTGCGATGCGAATTTTGGTGCGTAAGTTGTCTTCACAGCATTGCTTCGCAATAATGCAAGGAAGGCGAACTTACAACAACAAGCAGGGACTTTTTTTTGTTAGTTTTGATTTTCCCGCAAACTGTGGTTGCAGGCGCGGCTTGTACGCGCGAAAATACGGTATCGATGTAAACAGCGCCTTAATAACTTCATACGCAGCTGTCCGTACTCTTAGGGCTCCGAAAGCCTGCCTTGGCCCTAACGTAATGCGTGTGTGTGCGTATTACTCGTTCCCTGTTTCCTTCTTGCTCACTCCATTCTTTTCCTTCCCTTCCCCCCGTGTAGGGTAGCAAGCCGGGTACAACCTGGATAACCTCCCTGCCTTTCTTTTGCCTCTCTCTCTCCTTGTTTTTCGGTTCATACTCCTGTGCTTTCTGGGATGCTGTACGCAGCGGCGACGTCATACTATATTTCTCTACATTCGACTGTGTTCATTACTGCCAGCCATATGGAGAGGAGCCAGGTTCTTTCGTTTTAAGGTAGCCATTGCGTTAACAAAGGGAGCGGAGAAGCAAATGGCGACGCCGTACGACAAGCTAACGCGCGCGACGACGAGGCATCGTTGTGAAGAAAGACACACGATAGTTTCTACTCGCTTGTTCTCCTACTCACACCACCCACTCTCCCACATGCATGCGGGAAAAGTCCCCTTCCTTGAGTAAAAGGCAGCTTCAATGTTTCGCACTGCCCGATGTTCGACATATCAAACGTTCCGGCTATCTTTGTTCGATGTAGCCGTAAGTTTTCCTATGCGTTGACGTTAAAGCATTGTCGTGTTCGAAAAGAGGTTGGTATGAAGGATAATTTCTTTTACCCGAGTTCGATATAGTCGGGTTTGACTGTAGTACACTGGTTTGGTGGAGGGAATGTAACAGAGATACGTGCGTAGGCCCGGTTGCTTAGACGTCAAATACTGTTGGCTGAATTGTAGGCTTGCATCTTAACTGTGAGATAACTTCATAATAATGATACTCGGTGAAAACGAATCCTGCGATGTGTAAGAAAGAATAAAATTAAATATGCATTGCAAGATGCGTAAAGTAGCCCTTAAGGAGATTGCAGTAGGTTTAAAAGACTTGTGTATTGCGTTCAGAGATATATTGCGAAAAATGATCACCCTTAATATTGAAACGATAAATGAAAATTTTTGCCTGCTATACCGCACCATTTATCTCCCTATTGACTGTTTTATAAGACAACTTCTAGCTGCAGGGCTGAAGATTGGCAGCGCTTAAACATTTCTTCAGCGCTCACTAACCGTACTTCCACATAATAATATCTTTAATAAATGCATAGCGATACGTTAATGAGTCATCATTATCGTCCGCCTATTATATGTCCACTGCAGATGGTGATAGGTCTGTGAGCGAGTTCAGCTCACAAGATCGAAAGAGGAATAACTGCTCAGCTTCTGGCATCAGTACTGCAATAACGAATTGCGAAATATTGAATACTTTGTTATCTCTGCACTGGTGGCTCAAAAATACAGTCGATAATAAAGATGTATGGTGCAAGGTTACGCTAAGAATGAAAGAGCGCTCTTCTTGTCCGCTCTTTTTTTTTTGTTCTTCCTTAGTTGAACCTTATTAATGAGAACTAACAGACAATAACGCCAAGGAACTTTCCTTGGCGTTATTGTCTGTTAGTTCTCATTAATATTGTGTCTAACAAAGATAAAACGAGCCCTTAAGAATCATCTCCTTTCCTTAGTTGAACCTTGCGCCTTACACTTGTATTATTGAACTATATACCAACTATAGCCTAACATCGTACGCTACCAAAAATAGATTACCTGCCATAGGGGCTCTTTTAAAATATCATTATATCAGGGTTCTAGAATAAAAAACAACCACTTGAGCTCCCGAGTTTTGCCCCTCTTCTTGCACATATAAACAGCACACGAAGTACTCATAATATCTCTTCATTTCATTTTTTCCAGACCCCCATAACCCTTCTCCACTGGGTTTATTTGATGTACATTCAACGGACAAGGAGTGCCGGTGTAGCACTGCAGGATCGATCCATTTCTTCTCGAAAGTCATGAATGTGCCAGCAGTTGTCATTTTGTGCCAGTAATAAATATATATTCGTTTTTTGTACATGTGATACTGTGATACAGAAGCAAAACCTTCACGCAAATTATTTATCCGCGAATGACCCAATATTCTACTCAATATTTCAGCATTCGTAAGCATCGACAGAATTTCATATTCCTTGATGAAGGGCCATTTAACATTTCGGGAATTAGAGTCGACGCTTAGCAGCTTGCGACGACATTGTGCAGTAGACGCTGGTGTTATCAGCAGTCAGATCGCGGCTGGAGCCATGAAAACAAAGACTCTTAGCCATCATCAACGCCACGTGGAGAAGTCCCGGAGATAGGGAAAGTTATGTGGGTATTGTGAAACCAAGATGCTGCTCACTCGCCATCGCATTGTTCAGCTTTCCTATCATCCTGTGTAGCGAAATTCACGGAGAAACGAGTCGACAGCCTGCTGAATTGGTTTGTGGAGCACAAAGAGAAACTTGCTCTATGCATGTCGGGTTTCAGATCGCGTGTATGTACGAAAGATAGTATATTAGGCCCCGTAAGTCATATTCAACATCACAGGAAAGGCAGTCCCTCAACCATTGCTGTTTTTGTAGACATCTATGAGGCCTGTAACTAAGTTTTCCAGAGGTCTACTGTCCCCCAAATGCAATCCATAGTAATTACGGGCCTATCTCCGTGGACGCGTTGTTCATGTTCGCCTCGGTGACACTCTTAGTGGGGAGAGACGCATTTCTCGCTCTGTATGGCAGGGATGAGTCCTCTCTCCTCTGATATTCAACATTGCTCGGGTAGCTCTCGCAAATGCACTTTGCTGTCTCTGCACGCCCCTCGTAACGTCAATATACGCGGGAGACATGTGCATCTGGGTCTCGGGACACAACCACAAACAGCTAGCACGTATTGCCCAAACAGGAATTTCATCTACTCAGACCCACCTGTCAACGGTGCGTCGAACATCTCACTTGCCTTATACATCAGATGTGGTGAACCTATACATACATACAAATAAATTTAATGAAAGGTCCCGCGAGTTTTTGGGACGGCCAAAATGTCCCGCCTATGTGACGGCCAGGAGTTCTTGAGTCCTGGCGGCTTCCTTACATATTAAATTATTCTATGGAACACCGGCCGGCAGTGAAACAATTCGGTGAATGAAATTTCGATAAAAGTGAGATACCTAGGTGGTCAAAATTATCCGAAGCAGGAGGAAGAAAAAGATGGAAAGAAAGTTCTCAGACCAGCTGGCTACCAGCCAGCTGCCCCACCACGGTGGTCTAGTGGCTATGGCGCTCGACTGCTGACCCGAATGTCGCCGGATCGAATCCCGGCCGCAGCGGCTGCATTTCGATAGAGGCGAAAATGTTTGATGGCCGTGTACTTAAATGTAGGTGCACGTTAAAGAATCCCAGGTGGCTGAAAGTTCCGGAGCTCTCCACTACGACGTCCCTCATGATTATATCGTGGTTTTGGGACGTTAAACCCCAAATATTATTATGGCTAGCCTGTGCTGGGGAAAGGGGAATAATAGACAATAGAAAAGAGTCGTTAGAGAAAAAAAAGGAAAGGAGGCCACGACACTGCTTAAAGTCAGTCACTAAGACCGGTTGTAAGCAGTCCTTCACTACGGCGTGCCTTCTAATCATATTGTGCCTCTCGTACGTCAAACCACAGCTATTATTATTATTGTTAGTAGTAGTAGTAGTAGTAGTAGTAGTAGTAGTGGTAGTGGTAGTATTTGTAATACGTTTCCATGTACGGTTTGGCGAGAGCGGACTATAACAGCTGCCGCGCGAAGAGAGAAAAACTTGCGGAGGCTCCAACGGGCCATTGCTTTAAGCCCTTAGCATTCTTATCTAACTAGTGGAACTGCTCATAATTGTCGAACTAAAGAAAGAAGCAGGGATAACATTCGCGTAGACTTATGAATGAGTGGTTTAATCAACATACGTCCATTAAGAGGCATCTCCCGCAGCGCTTCTGGAAGGTTATGGACAAAATGCACGTAGTTTTATAGAAAAGGCAGAGGGCGCTTGTTGGCGTTTCTTTTTAATATAAGCATTTTTTTCACCTTCACGAATGAATTAGAGCTTTACAAAGCGCGCTAATCCGTTCTGTAACCCGAAAAATTATACCTACATGCGTGCATAATTGACCTGGTTGGGTAGACACCATAGGACTGAGCAGCGTTCTCCGTGGGGGTGGGGGCAAGCAAGTATGACCCCGGCCGTCGAGTCTGAAAGAAAACAGGCTCTGCGATGGCTGCAAAAATAAAAATGAAGCAATGACGTGCGTCCCATAAAGGCCTGCCATTGGTCCCCTGCCTTCCTGGGGTAAAGGTGAGGAGTAAACAGCTCTCTGAATGCAACATCGAGAGTGCTTGGTCGCCATTATCATAACAAACGACGCATAGTCATAACCCCGCGCATACACTGTAAACCACTTTACACCCGTATGGGTGTAACTTGGTGTCTATAACTCACACCCCTACACCCCAAAAAATAGGTGTACCAAGCAGGATTACACCTATACAATGGGTGTAATTTCAAACTTTCACCCAATGGGTGTGGTTGGGTGTAAAAGCATATTACACCTAAATGAAAAAAAGGGTGTAGGGTGTAAAAGCACATTACACCCAAACGAGAAAAAGGGCGTTAGGGTGTTTATGCACAATTACACCCAAACACCCAGGCAAAAATTTCCATAATTCGAGTGGTTCCCCCCTCCCAGTTGGCTCCCATTGAAACGCTAGAAAGCTTACCTTTTAGCTAGTCCTTTCAAGGGCGCATGACCTATTATAGTGGCTCCTGCCACAGAAAGAAAATGCTGGCAGCAGCAGTGATTTTATGGTGCATATGAAGCACGGCATATATGGCCCTTACATATACAGTGCAATCGTGACTGAATGCAAAGTCATTACCTAAAATGTGTTGACACATACTGCAAGATGTCCACACAGTTATCCAATAGTACAAAATAAAGTCGAGCTTTTATAAACACAGAGCTCGTACATCCGAGACAAATTCCACGGTATTCAATGACCTTTCTCGAGTGTGCGGAGCGGCATCGCGTATGCCGCCAAACAAGGAGCACTAATCACATGGAGCACAAATGCCCAAGGCGTTTGTGTCAAAATATGAAGCAAGGGCGTGATTTCCACTTCATAATGAGGGATTCAATTTAACATGCTTCATTGTAACACAGCCGTATAGTGCAGTATGGGTCTTAGAACAAGCGACACCCGTGCGAGTGGGGTGTAATAGATGAAACCGCCCTCGAAAAGGTAGCAGTTACAGGGAGAAGCACAAATGAACCTTCTTCCCTGTCAGCCCCCTTGGGTCACTACAGACACCTGGTCCCTTTGGGCGCACCCCAGAATGAATTTTCCCGCTGTAGTTGCCCTTCCCAAGAAGGGAAATATTGGTGCCAATTCTTATACCTGCACTTATGCAGTTGATAAAATAAGGTGCCATCGTCTTAAATGGGCCGCATAACATCAGTGTATGTGTTTGAAATCACTGGAACACACAAGGTACGGTCTGGTCTTTCTCCTGTTAACGAGATAGTTCAGAAATGTGCAATCCCTTGATGAGAAAGTGGATTGATAAAGTTGCAAAATTCCAGCAGTGCCCACACCATTGTGCCTGTTGTCGACTTTCTTAGTAAGGTAAACACTGTCATCACACAGCTGTAGCTGATACACGAGCAGGGTATCAATGCTCCGTAACAGCTCACGCAACATTATAAGGACTCAGAATGTCGTTTTCCACAGCAGGCCTCCATATTATCTCTTTTCTGGGAAAGTACATGTGTGAAGTAGAAAACTGTGGACATTGCTGGAATTATGAAATATTTCCCACTTTCTCAAAAGCAATGGATTGTGGCTCCAACACAAAAAAGTGAGCAATCGGGCCATGACGCGCACGTTGCAGCGCATGCTGAATGCGGTAATATGCAGGAAATGCATGGGAATAGAGACGTTATGACCACGACAGCACTGCAGAAGCATTACCTACATAACAACAATTGAATCAAATTTGACACGGGCATGTTCAGAGAAATTTAAAGATGATCCCTTTCCAAGCAAAGACAACAGAATCATTGGTAATTGAATAAAACGAGTATTTATTTCCTTTAAAAAATATTGACCAAACTTAAAGCTTGTCATATAGCTCAAAAATAAATTTTAAAACAATATTCGATGCACTGATTTCACTGACAAGTACTGGCAGTTTTGTTAAGCTAAAGTTTCAATAGCAAAAGATATCAATTATTAAAACTACTGCAAAAAAGTTACAAAGTCCTTTGAATATAAAAACTAAGCCAATAGCCACAAACTGGAATGACCTACGAGAACATGTTGGAATCGGCAGACACAAAATGGCTTGTATTAAAATGTCACAAGAAAATGAGCAAGAAATTGAAATGAAATACTAGTACCGCCATAGTATTCGTTTCTGTATAATGTAAAACAAATAACTACTCGTTACCATATGAAAATATAACTTTATGGCTTAAGCTCGAGTTAATCACAGGTGGCGACATACTTTAAGCAGAAGCTAAGGCCTATTTTCTAGGCTTTCTTGAAAATGTTCAGGAGCTTTACTACTTGTGTCCTCGGAGTCATTACCCACTGGCCAAGAAGGAGCCATTCAACAGCGACGAGAACGTTGAACACCTTGTGATGGCAGTCGATATTTAACAGCCAATGTGCTGCCATGAGTGCAGCTACTCATTCTTCGGCATTGGACACACTGAAGAGCAGTTCTTTGTCCACATGGAGGAAAAGCTTGCTTGCATAGGGAAGGTCGGGGCCATCGTACACAATGCAAGGTGTTATTGGAACGCTCTCTCCCTGCATGATAAAAAAATAAAAAGATCAGTGCCTGGAAAGCGCTACGCAGACTTCAATTATTTGTTTCAGTAAAGAACAGTTTCTGTACCGTGTACTATCGTGTGTAATATGAGCTAGAACATGAGAGCACGTGGAAAATAGCCTTAAAACTGAGATAGGGTGATACGTGGATGGCGCTGCCGAAACTGGAGGGAAGAGGGGGGCGCTGTTCCGCTGACTGTTGGTACTCCCGCCTCGCTAGCGTTGCTGCGAGATGTCGGCTGATTGCGTGCCAATGACCGCTAGCAATGATAACAAAATAAATAAATGAGGCGCAGAAAAATCCTCAGCCGACACCACCGAGATACCGATGCGCAAGCATGGCCTGCGCATCGTGGCAGGCTACGTCACAGCCGATATCTCAGCAGCTACCTAGTCTGATGTGGCTGTTCGCGTTGATGGGAATTCATATCACCGCTAGCGGCCACGGACACTCTCTAAGATGCTGTTTCGCATCAGCAATATCGAAGCGGGAGGGTCAACAGCTAGTGGAAGCGCGGCGCCCTTTCCGCTTTGTTTCCGACAGCCGCCGCTGCGAACCAGCCGACGTAAGGTTCAAGGCTGTTCGCCACGCGCTCGCGTGTTCGAGCTCATATTGCTCACGATAGTACCATCCAAATATGAAGCTCATAACATGCCCCATATGGAACTGGAGAGAATTAACAGCTTTTCTACGTGCAATTAGCTTGTTTGGGAAAGAGGAAGTACTATTTGACAAATATCATCCGCATTTTTAAAGAAAAAGGAGCATTCTTTAGTGGCATGAAGGATTCCTGCACATCGATAAAAAGCATATAAAACAAAACTATGCACAAGGACTTCTCTTCAAGGCTGCAACTTGCAGCCTTGAAGATGACTGCAAAATTTAAAATATCTTATAAATCACTAAGCTTGTCGTTTACCAAATAATATCATTGGAGGTGGTCGTACAAACTGCGTTTTTTAATGTTTGTACACGTAAAAGTATTTAGCGAAGTTACAACGGCAAAGCGAGGCGGGGCGCATATAACTCTTAATAACCACAACAAAATAATGAAAGCTAGACATAATGGAAACAAATAGAATAAAATAAATTGTGCTCGAACGCGGGCACTCAGGCTCCCCCTCCTAGTGAATTCAGACATAGGGGGGGGGGGGCGCAAAGTCTGCCCCCATACTTTGACTTTTTAGTAAGGCGGGGGGAGGGGGGCAGCGATTAACCTTCCTACTTCCCTACCCCTTATGGGGAACCCTGCGCACGTGTAAGTGCACACTGGTGCTCGAACTAGCGCTAGCACAGTTCAGGTAGTTAAGGAGATTCGGCCACACATAGACATGAAAAATTCATTCGAACACAAGTCAAGTTTAACGAATGGCTCCCCGTGCACGGGTGCCGGCATTATCAGGAAACCTATGTTACGGATGAATTAAAACATCGGTACGAATTTAACGAAACGGAATGCAGTGATGCTACCGAGGACTTCCGATTTGGAGCAATTTTTGGAGCAGCAAAGTTTCCGTTTTGGAGCACTTTGGAGCAGCAAAATTTTCATCTTGGAGCACTTTGGAGCAGATAATTTTGCATCTGGGAGCACTCTGGAGCAGCGAATTTTACATTCTGGAGTGCACTACAGAAGCATATTGCAATAAATTCAAGCACCGGAATATTACTATGGGGCTCTTATGAAAGCTAGAAATATTTCGATTCATTGCAAATCTCATGGAAAAAATCATCTCAGGAGAACTCCATACTTCACTCGCTAATGAAAAAATAAGGGCTCATGCAGTTGAGTGTTCTGAATTAACATCTTCGACGATTATTTTCGACACTAGCAAATAAACAGAATACCAGATCAATAAAATTGAACTTTATGAAATAACACTCTAAATACATCTATGTAGTTATCAGCAGACATTGTAGACAAACGCCGTGATGTACAGCAGTGCCTCAATGTCAAAGAGCCACACTGTCCCTAATGCATTCGCCTAAGAAAACTCCAAGGCCAAAGCCAGGTTCTTTTTCTTCTCGATCGACGGGTTGATCCTCCCCTCCTTCTCTGCAAGCTTTCTGCACCTCACCTGTGTTTTGCGCTAGCTCCATGATCAGCGCACCGATTACGGAAGCAGTGTAAAGCGACGATGTCGTGATGGCGTCATCACGTGACATCAAGATATATGACGCCATGATGACGTCACAAGTTTTGACGATCTAGGACGTGATGATGACGCCATCACTATTATTTTTTGCATCAATCGATTGACGCCGCCGACGGTCAATTTTCTTGTTTGATAAAGCATCTTATGCTTTCGCATTAATATTGTGTATTGAACGTTAACAACCTGGCCTTACATACCAAACTGTCCTCCACCATGTCACCTCCTTGCCATGCGCGAAACAGCTTCGCTTATCATCCACTTCACAGAGTGAAATGACTCCTCAACTTTTTTTAAATGTTGATTGTGATAACAATTATATGGACGCTCTCCGCGGATTTTTGTCGTCGCCATTGCCGTAATTTTCTGTATAAAGACCAAATTAATAACATCACCACGCGCATTCTAGCCGCGGGTAAAATCTCGCGAGCGCTGGCAACGAACGCGGCTGAAGCGGAGATTAAGCTAGCCGGCCGTCTGTCTCCGTCGCACGGACAGCGCATGAGATAACATCTTCCCGTGTGCGGGCCTGCCGTCGATTGCTCATCAAACAGACAGGAAACGTCCCGCCCGTCTTTCGTAAGGAGCATGAAAGGACGCCAGAGGAGAGGGGGGGGGGGGGAGGGGACCGCATCGTTCGAAGGGCGCAGTTAGAGTCACTATATATGCTACCTTTAGGTAGCAGAGTTGCGCATAGGTCCGGCTAGCAACCACAGCCATGCGGTAAAGTCGCACTTCGTTTTTGCAAGCGACATGCCTACCATGACGCCGATTAACCTGTCTGGCGTGTCGAAGACCGGCGATAAATATTGGCTGTCGATGGTTAGTGTTAATTCAGTTTGCTGCAGCGGCGGCGTCGAGAAATAAAAAAATTGGCCCAAGCGGCAGCTTCTCCGCAATGCATGGTTGCTAGCGGCGTTGGAAGACAGATGCGCAACTCTGCTACCTAAAGGTAGCATATACAGTAACTCTAGGCGCAGTCGCTTGCGCGCGCCATCTCGAGGCATCAGGAGACGGCTCGTAAAGTTGCTGTGCTCTCAACGCTTACTTCGTGTTTAGAGAACTCAGAGCAAGAAAACGCTTCGGTTCCTGGAGCGGCCATATTCCCTTAAACCAGTGTTTTGTTGAGTTACGCGAGATCGAATCCAAAAGAGTTAGCTGCTAGCCTTACTTCGTTTAACAATACAATTTGTTGGTATCGCATTCATTGCTTCGCCCGAAACTGAGTTTTTTTACCCGTCAGCTATTGACCCCCGAAAGCGAGGGGCGGACGTGTAACATGGGGTAGCCGCTTCACTGTGGGCCGTCAGCGACGGGCCCGCTACTGACAGCTGCGCATTTGCGGCTGCTCCGACCAGGATATATGCTTTTATTAACGAGATGACATTTTTAAAAAGCAAGCAAAAAATTCGAATTGGAACCCTAGCACGTGAGCTCGAAAGGGCAGGGCCTTTTAGGGGGTATTCACCGCAGAGTGATTAAACTCGGACGTGCTGGTATAAGCAATTACGAAAAAGCTCTTCCTAATGAAGATCCATGGATAAAGTATATCCGAAGAAAAGTGTGAACGCGTTTCCACCGTTCGCGTGCTCTTCCATAAACACGAAGCAAGGAAAATTCGATATTGTTACATATATATACTACTAGCGATCCCAGATTTCATTCCGCGATGCCCGGAAACAGAAGTGACAGACATTTTAGCAGCACACATGTAGTTATTACTGAACATTGCTTTCCTTACGTGCCGTGCGACGCTTGAAACGAGCTATCAGCAGCGTTTCTAGAACAGACGACGTCCGCCGATGAATCGCCGTCACACTTTCTCGCTACCGAGAGGCCTAGACGTCACAAGCCTCTGCGGAGAGCGCGTTTTGCTGTCGAGCCGACTTGCATAACAGAAGCTGCGTCGGCACCGTGCATGGCATCGTGGCTTACTCGGAACGCACGCGCGAGCGCTATTTATTCAGCGGAATAATTCTTGGTCCATGGTTGCGGCTTTGGCAGCCCCAAGATCAAGCTGCACAAGTTCTGACGCGCCGGCCGTGCGATTGCCGGTAATAGACGGCCCCAAACCCGAGACTTTGGCGCAGTTTGGCGCAATTTTCGTCGATATTATCAGGATGGCGCAGTAAATACAATTTGGCGCACTTTGGCGCAGTTGGCGCAGGAGTGGAATCACTGGGAATGTATTAGCACTTAGGCGAGCTTCGCGCGGCGTACCTAAAACGAAGCAACATGCTGCGTTAAAATGATCCACACGCATCAACCCGAGCATCACGGTAGTTATAGCGCACAAAACGAACACGGACGGAAAAGAACGACGCGGACACCACGTCGTTGTTTTCTGTCCTGTTTTTTTTTTTTTTTCTTGTGCGAAAAAAAAAATGCACTTGAATTACCAACAGGCCGAAGCATACGCGCCTTAGACACGCTTGACGCTTAGAGGTAACAGGCGCCGTCACAACCCAACTATTCTTAAATCAAAATAGTGGTTCATCGAGAGCGGGGGCCCCTTCCAACACCACCGCCGACAGGAGGGCACCGCCACAACTGCGTTCAAATCCCCTTCCGAATCACAGCCGCGCATGCGCACACTGCTTTCAACACCAAACAAAGCAAAGCTTGCCCGCGCCTAATGTCACACAACTTTGCCTTCATCCCGATGAAACAATACACTCACATTTGCTCGCTACGTTAACAAATGCTCACCGATCGTTAACCAGTTAAGAAAAGCTTAGTTAACGGCATTAGATCGCGCTCTCGGAGTTAACAAAGCGCTGGCCGTAGCAACGTGATAGTGGTACATACCGTTTCAGTTCGAGTGCTCCACGATATGAAGCTGCAGGTCTCCCTTTGAGTACAGTGCATCTTCGTAATAAGCAGCACTGGCAGAAGGTAAAGGACGAGCACACAGCGCAGGCACACTTCAAACAACCGAAACACACCGATTGAAAAACTCGACCGATCGGGAGGCGATGCACAACACACGCAGAAAACGATGGAGTCCGGCCGTCCGGCGGCGTGTCTGAGCGCGTTGCATAAGTCACGTGGTCATAGAGCTGTTCCGCGCGCTGCGCACGCGCGGCGGCTGCGCCGGCCGAGGAGCTGGCGCCCCGGCCGTTGTTGGGTCGCGTGGGCGCAGCTGTCTTTCAGCGGCAGTGTTATGTTTTGTTATGCTTTGGAATCGCAGTAAGCATTGCGACGACACAGTAAGGGCTGCTTGACTACAAGCAGGCCTTAAAGTCTCCCTTCACTGGAGGGGAGGCCCTCACAAAGCGGCAATATATATGTATATATATAATCTCAAAGAAAAGATCGCCTAGCAGCGATCTTTTCGCCGCTAAACTGATGCTGCTGTGGTCTCAGCGGCTCTGCTATGCGCAGATCGTGGGTTGTTGGAACGCGATGCGAGCTGTCATAGCGAAGAATAAACGCAGGATTTCTCGATATATCGGTCCAGATCCACTTTCGCGGTCGTATTATCCAGTTTTGGCAAAAATGTTATGGTATTAAACGCATGAAAATGCATTATTTTCAAGGGATGTTGGCAGGAAATAAAAACAAAAACGTATTAGGCTGAAAAACGTATTATGCAGAATCGTGTCAACGAGATTTCACTGTATATGTATGCTATAGATTAAGCGTTAGGAGAGGTGTTTGCGATGATCACAGTGCAGTGAAGCCAACTGTCTCTAAACTGAACAAATGCTTATGAATGCTGAACAAATACATATATCATTCCGAATGTATTTGGGGCATTCATTCAACGTGTCAATCCAATCAAGCAATAAATGAAATTATTTTGGAAACGATTTCTCCAAAATAAATCGCGATGTAAAGGCTTAAATATATGTGAGCTCCAAATAAGTAACATCGGTTGACTCACTGCATTCAGAACCTCAGGCACGACAATGCTATATTTTATTTTCACTACCACTTGCCTAATAAAGTAGGCAAAATACATGCGTCTTTGCAATTACGGCAGACTTGTGATGCACAACTAAAAGAATGAAAATTGTGTGGCAAGCTTAGCAGACCAAGGTGAACCATTACTGATTCACGAGCAGGTAGCTTCACACTCAGGTGCCTCGTGAAACAGTATCCTGTGCCAAGACGCTCTGTCGAACAGGGTGGTGACCTGTGGTTTCAGGAGGCGTTGCCCGTGGTGTTCAGTGTCTCAGTTAATTGCATTCAGCAGTACAGCGATACCTGTTTACACCTATGGTTCAATTCACTGCGTGAATTGACCCATAGGTGTAAAATCCAAAGAACACCCATGGGTGTTTAACAGAACATACACCCATTGTACACCCAAAAATGAAAAAAGGGTGTGCGAAGGGTGTGCAAAGAAGACATTACACCCTTTCGGATAATACTGACAGAAATAAAGGGTGTACGATAGGTGTTTTATCGCAAATACACCTATAAGGGTGTGAAACGGTTTGCAGTGTAAAAAAATAATGACGTGAAAAGTCCGAATGAGTAAAGGTATATAGGGCAGAAATGGCGCTACCCTTTATATGATGGGGAGGAAGGGGGAAGGGGGGGGGGCATGGTACCCACGCTTATGTAGGCGCTTCAAAGGATAATATTTTTTAAGTCGTGTTGTTGCGAAGCTCATGCAATTATTGACGCCAAACGCTCATACGATATTTCGATAACGTAGCATTAAAGGACAGTTGGTTGAACGCTTAAGTTTGCTTACCATTTCTATGAAGCGCAGTCTTTTTTTTTTCTTTTCGTTATTACGCTTAACATAAACGCCCACGTTTTAGACGTTTTGTCAAGAGATTACTCGACGTTATAGTTCTATTTCCAAATCTAACATAGAAGTATGACATGTTATCACCTAGCTTTAAATTCATAACGGCGCTATGCGCGTGAACAAATTGTATAATGGAATATTAGGCGTTTATTGATAACGCAAACAGGCGTAATAGTTGCGCAAAAAAAAAAAGACGAAGACAAGAAAGTGAGCACCACAAGCGCTTACTCACAAATGAAAGCTGTATTGCTTGAACAGAAAATATATATCTAAACTTGACGCTCGACTAGGAATTAGTTGAGCGTCAAGTTTAGATATATATTTTCTCTTCAAGCAATAAAGCTTTAAGTTGTGAACAAGCCCTTGTGGTGTTCACTTTCTTGTCTTCGTCTTTTTTTTTTTTGCGCCACTATCACGCCAGCATGAATCGGTACCAACTAGCTCGCCTTTCCGTTTTGCTTCATGATAATGCAAATCTTAATATTCCAACAGGACATTGGTGCTTTTTGGCCCTTATTATGGCTGCCGCATCCAGTGAGGCTTTTAAGACGACTGAATTAATTGTGCCATTTGTCAAGATGATGAAAAAAAAGAAAGCCGCGCTGAAAAAGAAAAAAAAATGAAAAGTGTGGTATAACAGATGCCAGGCAAGCAAATACGGCGTCGAGAAGAAGCCCTATACAACAGAGACCTCAAGTTAAGAGCGAGTTGACAGCTAACGAGACCAAACATAACTGGTCATTGAATAAGTTGGCGACGGGAATAATAATAAGAACAACGACAATAATAATAATAATAATAATAATAATAATAATAATAATAATAATAATAATAGTAATAATAATAATAATAATAATAATAATAATAATAATAATAATAATAATGTCATTATTTTTCATCAAGGAGAAGTTTCATCACGTGTAGTTCCCGTCTTACGTAACAGAGAGGCCGCGTTTTCAGCGCGCGGGGCGCGATCAGTCTCGATTTTACACTTAAAATTTGATTATGAGTATTTCGAATTACGTGAAACTTTCGCGATTTCTAAAAAAATGGATATGCCATAAATTGGCACAAACTACGAATTTCCATTACAAACAAGTGCCCTCAAGTCAATTATTAAAAGTTAATCATGAAGTTTTTGTTAATTAGTCTTGTCAACGTCATTTCAGGTGCGGCAAAGTATTTCCGCCTTGGCATTAAGTACGTGTGCGAAAACGGCTCGAGCGTGACTGTCATAACTTTTTTATAAAGAGATGTATGATTTAAAGAAAAACACCCTGTAGACATCAGGAAATACGTCAGAAAATAGGTTAAATATTTATAGTGAGATGTTTGACTCTAAAAGTTGCACTCAGTATATTTAAAAGGAGTTGCAGGTCTCTCGCTTGTTCTCGCTGAGAGCCCGTGCGGCTTTCATCCTGCAGGGCCCTGTCAACGTAAGCGCTCAGATATTGCGGCCTCATACGCTTACACTGTAAACCACTTTACACCCGTATAGGTGTAACTTGGTGTCTATAACTCACACCCCTACACCCCAAAAAATAGGTGTACCAAGCAGGATTACACCTATACAATGGGTGTAATTTCAAACTTTCACCCAATGGGTGTGGTTGGGTGTAATAGCATATTACACCCAAATGAAAAAAGGGTGTAGGGTGTAAAAGCACATTACACCCAAACGAGAAAAAGGGCGTTGGGGTGTTTATGCACAATTGCACCCAAACACCCAGGCAAAAATTTCCATAATTCGAGTGGTTCCCCCCTCCCAGTTGGCTCCCATTGAAACGCTAGAAAGCTTACCCTTTAGCTAGTCCTTTCAAGGGCGCATGACCTATTGTAGTGGCTCCTGCCACAGAGGGAAAATCCTGGCAGCAGCACAGATTTTATAATGCATATGAAGCACGGCATATATGGCCCTTACATATACAGTGAAATCGTGACTGAATACAAAGTTATTACCTAAAATGTGTTGACACATATTGCAAGATGTTCACACAGTTATCCAATAGTACAAAATAAAGTCAAGCTTTAATAAACACAGAGCTCGTACATTCGAGACAAATTCTACGGTATTCAATGACCTTTCTCGAGTGTGCGGAGCGGCATCGCGTATGCCGCCAAACAAGGAGCACAAATGACGGAACACAAATGACCAAGGCGTTTGTGTCAAAATATGAAGCAAGGGCGTTATTTCCACTTCATAATGAGGAATTCAATTTGACATGCTTCATTGTAACACAGCCGTATAGTGCAGTATGGGTCTTAGAACAAGCTACACCCGTGCGAGTGGGGTGTAATAGATGAAACCGCCCTCGAAAAGGTAGCAGTTACAGGGAGAAGCACAAACGAACCTTCTCTGTCAGCCCCCTTGGGGCACTACAGACACTTGGTCCCTTCGGGCACACCCCAGAATGAATTTTCCTGCTGTAGTTGCCCTTCCCAAGAAGGGAAATATTGGTGCCACTTCTTATACCTGCACTCATGCTGTTGATAAAATAAGGTGCCATCGTCTTAAATGGGCTGCATAACATCAGTGTATGTGTTTGAAATCAACTGGAACACACAGGGTACGGTCTGGTCGTTCTCCTCTTAAGGAGATAGTTCAGAAATGTGCAGTCCCTTGATGAGAAAGTGGATTGATAAAGTTTCAAAATTCCAGCAGTGCCCACACCATTGTGCCTGTTGTCGACTTTCTTAGTAGGGTAAACACTGCCATCACACAGCTGTAGCTGATACACGAGCAGGGTATCAATGCTCCGTGACAACTCATGCAACATTATAAGGACTCAGAGCGTCGTTTTCCACAGCAGGCCTCCATATTATCTCTTTTCTGAGAAAGTACATGAGTGAAGTAGAAAACTGTGCACATTGCTGGAATTATGAAATATTTCCCACTTTCTCAAGAGCAATAGATTGTGGCTCCAACACAAAAAAGTGAGCAATCGGGCCATGACGCGCACGTCGCAGCGCATGCTAAATGCGGTAATATGCAGGAAATGCATGGGAATAGGGACGTTATGACAACGACAGCCCTGCAGAAGCATTACCTACATAACAAAAGTGGAATCAAATTTTACACGGGCATGTTCAGAGAAATTTAAAGATTATCCCTTTCCAAGCAAAGACAACAGAATCATTGGTAATTGAATAAAACGAGTATTTATTTCTTTAAATAAATATTGACAAAACTTAAAGCTTGTCATATAGCTCAAAAATAAATTTTAAAACAATATTCGATGCGCTGATTTCACTGACAAGTACTGGCAGTTTTTTTAAGCTAAAGTTTCAATAGCAAAAGATCTCAATTATTAAAACTACTGCAAAAAAGTCACAAAGTCCTTTGAATATAAAAACTAAGCCAATAACCACAAAATGGAATGACCTGCGAGAACGTGTTGAAATCGGCAGACAAAATGGCTTGTATTAAAATGTCACAAGAAAATGAGCAAGAAATTGAAATGAAATACTAGTACCGCCATAGTATTCGTTTCTGTATAATGTAAAACAAATAACTACTCGTTACCATATGAAAATATAACTAGGTGGCGACATACTTTAAGCAGAATATAATCACAGGTGGCGACATACTTTAAGCAGAAGCTAAGGCCTATTTTCTAGGCTTTCTTGAAAATGTTCAGGAGCTTTACTACTTGTGTCCTCGGAGTCATTACCCACTGGCCAAGAAGGAGCCATTCAACAGCGACGAGAACGTTGAACACCTTGTGATGGCAGTCGATATTTAACAGCCAATGTGCTGCCATGAGTGCAGCTACTCATTCTTCGGCATTGGACACACTGAAGAGCAGTTCTTTGTCCACAGGGAGGAAAAGCTTGCTTGCATAGGGAAGATCGGGGCCATCGTACACAATGCAAGGTGTTATTGGAACGCTCGCTCCCTGCATGATAAAAAATAAAAAGATCATTTTCTGGAAAGCGGTACGCAGACTTCAATTATTTGTTTCAGTAAATAACAGTTTCTGTACCGTGTACTATCGTGAGTAATATGGGCTCGAACATGCGAGCACGTGGAAAATAGCCTTAAAACTGAGATAGGATGATACGTGGATGGCGTTGCCGAAACTGGAGGGGATAGGGGGAGGGGGCGCTGTTCCGCTGACTGTTGGTACTCCCGCCTCGCTAGCGTTGCTGCGAGATGTCGGCTGATTGCGTGCCAATGACCGCTAGCAATGATAACAAAATAAATAAATGAGGCGCGGCAAAATCCTCAGCCGACACCACCGAGATAACGATGCGCAAGCATGGCCTGCGCATCGTGGCAGGCTACGTCACAGACGATATCTCAGCAGCTACCTAGTCTGATGTGGCTGTTCGCGTTGATGGGAATTCATATCACCGCTAACGGCCTCTGACACTCTCTAAGATGCTGTTTCGCATCAACAATATCGAAGCGGGAGGGTCAACAGCTAGTGGAAGCGCGGCGCCCTTTCCGCTTTGTTTCCGACAGCCGCCGCTGCGAATCAGCCGACGTAAGGTTCAAGGCTGTTCGCCACGCGCTCGCATGTTCGAGCTCATATTGCTCACGATAGTACCATCCAAATATGAAGCTCATAAGATGCCCCATATGGAACTGGAGAGAATTAACAGCTTTTCTACGTGCAATTAGCTTGTTTGGGAAAGAGAAAGTACTATTTGACAAATATCATCCGCATTTTTAAAGAAAAAGGAGCATTCTTTAGTGGCATGAAGGATTCCTGCACATCGATAAAAAGCATATAAAACAAAACTATGCACAAGGAGTTCTCTTCAAGGCTGCAAGTTGCAGCCTTGAAGATGATTGGAGAATTTAAAATCTCTTATAAATCATTAGGCTTGTCTTTTACCAAATAATATCATTGGAGGTGCTCGTGCAAACTGCGTTTTTTAATGTTTGTACACGTAAAAGTATTTAGCGAAGTTACAACGCCAAAGCGAGGCGAGGCGCATATAACTCTTAATAACCACAACAAAATAATGAAAGGCAGACATAATGGAAACAAACAGAATAAAATAAATTGTGCTCGAACGCGGGCACTCAGGCGTACGCACGAAGGGGGGAGGGTGCGCCCCCCCAGTCAATTCAGACAGAGGGGGGGGGGGGCGCAATGTCTGCCCCCATACTTTGACTTTTTAGTAAGGCGGGGGGAGGGGGCAGCGATTAACCTTCCTACTTCCCTCCCCCCTGATGGGGAACCCTGCGCACGTCTAAGTGCACACTGATGCTCGAGCACAGTTCAGGTATTTAAGGCGATTCGGCCACACATAGACATGAAAAAATCATTCGAACACAAGTCAAGTTTAACGAACGGCTCCCCGTGCACGGGTGCCGGCATTATCAGGAAACCTATGTTACGGATGAATTAAAACATCGGTACGAATTTAACGAAACGGAATGTATTAGCACTTAGGCGAGCTTCGCGCGGCGTACCTAAAACGAAGCAACATGCTGCGTTAAAATGACCCACACGCATCAACCCGAGCATCACTGTAGTTTTAGCGCACAAAACGAACACGGACGGAAAAGAACGACGCGGACACCACGTCGTTGTTTTCTGTCCTGTTTCTTTTTTTTTTTCTTGTGCGACAAAAAATGCACTTGAATTACCAACAGGCCGAAGCATACGCGCCTTAGACACGCTTGAAGCTTAGAGGTAAGAGGCGCCGTCACAACCCAACTATTCTTAAATCAAAATAGTGGTTCATCGAGAGCGGGGCCCCCTTCCAACACCACCGCCGACAGGCGGGCACCGCCACAACTGCGTTCAAATCCCCCTCCGAATCACAGCCGCGCATGCGCACACTGCTTTCAACACCAAACAAAGCAAAGCCTGCCCGCGCCTAATGTCACACAACTTTGCCTTCATCCCGATGAAACAATGCGCTCACATATGCTCGCTACGTTAACAAATGCTCACCGATCGTCAACCAGTTAAGAAAAGCTTAGTTAACGGCATTAGATCGCGCTCTCGGAGTTAACAAAGCGATGGCCGTAGCAACGTGATTGTGGTACATACCGTTTCAGTTCGAGTGCTCCACGATATGAAGCTGCAGGTCTCCCTTTGAGTATAGTGCATCTTCGTAATAAGCAGCACTGGCAGAAGGTAAAGGACGAGCACACAGAGCAGGCACACTTCAAACAACCGCAACACCGACTGCAAAACTCGACCGATCGGGAGGCGACGCACAACACACGCAGAAAACGATGGAGTCCGGCGGCGTGTCTGAGCCATGTCTGAGCGCGTTGCATAAGTCACGTGGTGATAGAGCTGTCCGCGCGCTGCGCACGCGCGGCGGCCGCGGCGGCTGCGCCGGCCGAGGAGGTGGCGCCCCGGCCGTTGTTGGGTCGCGTGGGCGCAGCTTTCTTTCTGCGGCAGTGTTATGTTTTGTTATGCTTTACACAGTGTATTCGAATCGCAGTAAGCATTGCGACGAAGGGCTGCATGACTACAAGCAGGGCTTAAAGTCTTCCTTCACTGGACGGGGGGCCCTCACAAAGCGGCAATATATATGTATATATATAATCTCAAAGAAAAGATGATCTTTTCGCCGCTAAACTGATGCTGCTGTGGTCTCAGCGGCTCTGCTACGCGCAGATCGTGAGTTGTTGGAACGCGGTGGGAGCTGTCATAGCGAAGAATAAACGCAGGATTTCTCGATATATCGGTCAAGATCCACTTTCGCGGTCGTATTATCCAGTTTTGGCAAAATTGTGATGGTATTAAACGCATGAAAATGCAATATTTTCAAGGGATGTTGGCAGGAAATAAAAAGGAGAACCTATTAGGCTGAAAAACGTATTATGTAGAATCGTGTCAACGAGATTTCACTGTATATGTATGCTATAGATTAAGCGTTAGGAGAGGTGTTTGCGATGATCACAGTGCAGTGAAGCCAACTATCTCTAAACTGAACAAATGCTTATGAATGCTAAACAAATACATATATTATTCCGAATGTATTTCGGGCATTAATTCAACGTGTCAATCCAATCAAGCAATAAATAAAATTATTTTGGAAACGATTTCTCAAAAATAAATCGGGATGTAAAGGCTTAAATATATGTGAGCTCAAAATAAGTAACATCAGTTGACTCACTGCATTCAGAACCTCAGGCACGACAATGCTATATTTTATTTTCACTACCACTTGCCTAATAAAGTAGGCAAAATACATGCGTCTTTGTAATTACAGCAGACTTGTGATGCACTACTAAAAGAATGAAAATTTAGTGGCAAGCTTAGCAGACCAATGTGAACCATTACTGATTCACGAGCAGGTAGCTTCACACTCAGGTGCCTCGTGAAACAGTATCCTGTGCCGAGACGCTCTGTCGAACAGGGTGGTGACCCGTGGTTTCAGGAGGCGTTGCCCGTGGTGTTCAGTGTCTCAGTTAATTGCATTCAGCAGTACAACGATACCTGTTTACACATATGGGTCAATTCAATGCGTGAATTGACCCATAGGTGTAAAATTCAAAGAACACCCATGGGTGTTTAACAGAACATACACCCATTGTACACCCAAAAATGAAAAAAGGGTGTGCGAAGGGTGTGCAAAGAAGACATTACACCCTTTCGGATAATATTGACAGAAAAAAAGGGTGTACGATAGGTGTTTTATCGCAAATACACCTATAAGGGTGTGAAACGGTTTGCAGTGTACCCTGCCCAAGGTAACTGTTCGCAGTTAGGCACGTGCTTTATCGCTCTACAACATTCGGAGAAGCAGCCTTAGCGGAATTGTGCGTGTGATAAGCAGAGTAGGGCATATGCCGAAGATAAGGCCTTTAGAGAGACACTTGGTCGGAATACATGGAATGTCGTCAAGCTTCTTTTTTTTTTTGCTTCGTTGCTTTGGAAGTGCGGAAATATGTTTCACAGTGCCGCAGCCTGTAACATGCCGTGACCGGCAACGCAGCTAATATTTTAACTTATTTGACCTAGAGGCAGGACTTTAAAATTAGTATATGGAACTAAATACTACAATTCAATTCTGAGGCACCTGCATGTTATCGCATTGCTGGTAAAATTTATTATCTTTCAGTGCCAAGCCTCCTACAGTTTAGTGTCAGTCGATAAGTCGGCCCTTCGATGTCTCGCAAGATATTATAGAACAAACCTGCTTATTTATCACAACATTGACCCTTAAACAATGATGGTGAGGCAGATCGTACAGTGCGTATTAAGCGATAAAAGTGCTTCTGTGCCTATTTGAGGACAATGCTATCCGTGATGAACATTGAGTGAACTACATCGTGTGTTTGCAGAGTGCTGCGGGTGCGAGACATTGTCGGACTGTGTTAAAACGAGAACTTTCTAACTCCTAAAAGGCACGGGTATAATAAGACTCCACTTCAACAAACCTCAGTTAAACGTACTATTCAACTTTTTTTTTAAATTCCCCTCCGAAGTGTCGTTGAACCTAACGCATTTCAATATAAGAACACTCAGTGCAGAGCGCATTTCAGTTCTGTGAAGATGTTCCTTGACCCCATCCAGTGCCTCCCAAGTCATATTGATTACTTGAAGTACAACCACACTTTTGTAGCATAGTTTAACTGTGGCCTATGCGAGCAGTTCCAGCAACGGTGTGCGGCCTAAAGATAATGCATGGGTCATGGTTTTACGTTGACAACGACGCTTAATTAGTCCGTGACGAACAATGGGCCCCAATGGGCTCTGAACTGGATTTGCTGCCTACTTATGTTCGTAGCCAGGCGGAGCCATGGCCGCAGCGACAGCTGCAGCCTTAACCCTCAACTGCAGTGCTGGTTATCATGAGTGCCAAACGGAAGCGCCTGTCTCTACCAACTGCACGCAAGCACGCAGTGGATGGCCGCATTATTTTCTGGCGCTACGGTAACGCATGGAAACAGGTGTGTGGTGAGGCGAGCCGTGCAGACATCGTTGTTGCAAGTACGTGGGGAGAAGCGAAATTGCGCGACGTCATGAGCCAGTATAGCTCGAAGGATATAGACAAAGCAGACGACGTCGGTGTACTTTATAAAAGCCCATAAAGAGGACGCGTACAAAGGTAAGAATAACAGCACTGTTTTCCTGCAACGCATCGGGCACGCACAGAACGAAGTCTTTAATTATCGGTCGCTATGTCCGGCCAACATGCTTTGCAGGGCTTGCATCACTCCCATTTGATTACATCCATAATTCAGACTCGGATGTCGCGCGAATTGTTTACGTAGTGGAGTGCAGGCATTACCGATGCGTTGGCAAGAAAGAGTCACAAGAATTTTTTTTAACAGCGGAGCTGTTTAAAGTCGAGGCTAATCCTTGCGGAGCGTACCGCAGCTCCTAGCGGGTGTGTGCCGCAGAAATTGGTCAAGCCCCTCTATTCACCTCCCGTTCTATAATGAAACAGCAATATGGTGTCACCAGCTCCAGTGTTTCACCAGTCGTTAGGTCAGTGAAGCTGCCTCAATTTTTTTAACAACGACGCTGTTTAAGCTATCGGTAATTCGTGTTCCGTCGTGCGAAACTCCTCAGGTGGGTATGCGCCGCTGGAATTGGGCAAGCTCGACTACCGTGTACAGCGGGTGCGAGTGTCAAACGAAAATGAACACGTGAAAGAGAGAGAGGAAAAGGGACAGAGAAACACAGCTAGTGAGAAAAAGAAAGATATAAAAAATAGAGAGAGAAGGAAAGAGGAAGAGAAAATAGACGAAAGAGAAGAATAGGAAGTTGTCTCCGGATAAAGTCATCAACGAATTTAACACGAAAACGGCCGAACGCTCAGCAATGTTTGGACCACGTTGGACATGTCGTTTTTTTTTCCTTTGTATCCAACGTATGATCGAGTATTGAGCGTTCTATGTTTGTGATCGACGCAGTGGTGCATTTGATTATCAGTCCAATATACACAGTTTCACGGAAGGAAAAAGGCGCAAACGAGCCGAACACAAGAAGTGACATGGACGAACCTAGGCGTTCGTCCATGTCACTTCTTGTGTTCGTCTCGTTTGCGCCTTATTCCTTTCGTTAAAGATGCACCAACTAACTCAGCAAAAAGTTCTACTTGAATACACAGTTTCCTTCCTCATCCCGTATATTGGTGTTGGCGTTCCGTAATGCACTATGTCACCGTACAGAGTGTAAGACGCATTTGTCCCTCCATGATACATCGCCTTCCTCGTCCGCACTTATACCCTCTGTGTTATCTACATTGTTAAATCTGTATTCTTCTTCATTGTATAACGTCAACTGACATACGGTTCGGCAAATAAATTTTTCTTTCTTGTGGAAGGGCCCAACTAAATGCATGCGTCTATGTATATGGAAGAGGGACTCTTGCGTTGGTAAAATTTTTCAGGGTAGTACCTCTTTCCTTTGTTCTTATTGTGTGTGTCAAGTTTGAACATACGCTGTTTGAAATTGTTAATGCTCACTTTATTGAATAAAAACTGTTCGCAGTATAGATTTTTAACTTATGCATGATTAGTTTTTTTTTTGCGATGACGGGAAATGACGTCTTTACCACTGTTATGCTAGAAAGACAGTAGAAATATAAGCCTTTTGGTCAAATAAGGTAATAATAAAACTAAACCGCAACCGACAGGAGAGGAAATAGCCATTTGCAAGCAGCTAAGTAGCAAGTATGCATATATTTCATTGTGTATCCTTAGTCAAATTTTAGAAACAACCAGAGAATGCTGCCTTTCATACCGTGATCTAGACCATATAGTGTACCAACAGGAGTGCTTCGAGTTATTTTATTTCTATGGAGATACTATAAGGAAAGATGTTTTACTTGTTCACAAAATACGAAATACTATGAGACATTTGCTCCATCACCATCGTTTTCGTTCCTGCTGTCCCCAACGGCAACATGAAGCACTTAATAGGCATTCTGTTTCGGCGCTGCACGAGGGACTGATGCTAGATGAACTCATCGACATCCGAGCGAACGCACGTAAGAACGTCATGGCGATTGATGGTTCGCATGATGCCGCACTGAACGCACAATGCAACGTTACAGAGCTGGATGAAATCAACGTCCGCTCCAACATACCGGTGGGCTCCAACGTCGTCACCAGCGTCCTCTACGACGTTGACGCTGCCATTCCCAGCTCATACTTGTATGCCCTTGTCAAACCAGCTAATGAAGCTAGCGTCGTCGCCAAGGTTGCTCGTTTGGGTACTGTACATAGCTTGCAAATAGATTTTAAAGGCAACTATCTACCTTCGCATGTAAACGTGGGCCGCTTTCGACATCTTGTAAGACCCTTTGTGCTGAAGCCATTGAAAGGTCTTAACTGCATGAAACTAGGTCATGTGAGAAGCGTATGCGAAAATAAGCGAGTATATTCTCGCTACGCTGAAACCCATCCCGCGGACAATTGTAAAGCCAATGTTCTCAAGTGCTCGAATTGAGATGGACCCCACGAAGCTTTCTCAAATTAGTACCCAAAATGAAAAGGGAAATAGCTGTATTGAAAAAAAAAAAAAACGGCCAGGGACCATACATCGCATCGCGAAGCTGCCGAAAGCGTCAGAAAGCGGCGGCATCGGCGCCGAAGTTTATCAAAGAAAACCAATGCCTCTGCATCTGTAGCGCCCCCTGAACGCCCTGCTTCACCACGTCCCTTGCCACCCGGACCCTTCGCGCCCGGTATCAAACAAAATACATTAAAAACCTTGGTTGCTGTGGATTCCACTTGGCTTACATTGCCGAAGCCCCAGCTACCCGGATAGGCGGTGGCTGGTACAAACCAGTACATGAAGGAAGGCATGGAGACAACTTACGCAGCTTGGCCTACGTTGCCTAAGTCGCAACGACATGCAGATTCGCAGTGCGCATCAGCAACAGTAAACACTGAATCTCCGACTGACAAGCTGTCTCAAGAAGACAAACCAATCATCATAGTGCTTCAGCGACGGTTAGACACACTTCGCGCGTTTGTTAGCAAGCTGAAATCACCCTCCTAGGCTCAGTGTGTACAACAGGTACTGGGTGTTCATGTCCAGTCCTTGCGAACCTTCAGTATTCACCATGGCTCGAATATTCACAGTGGAACGTGATACGCCCGAGATCCTGCGTCCAGGGGTGCTATGCAGGATGGCCCGTGTTTGGCGAAACTCGGAATCTTTCCGAGCTCTGGCAACACCGCCTTTTGAACGAGCTAACAGTACGAAAAGGTCAAATCCATCCCTCAGCGCGTGCAGCGTTCCATTGGTTACGATGGAACGCGGCGTCACTTCAAGGGCGGTCGACAAAGTTGGGTGGTGTCTTCAAACCAGTGGCATCTTCTTTCATTTGTTTGTCGCTCCGCTGAGTGCAGGAGTACACCCATGCAAGAAAAGTGTCAGACACTTTTGCTAACAATATTTTTTAGAGCTACGGGTGGCTTAAATTCCTTTTGAAGCGTTTAATGTCTGCGCTGAGTACCCTTCATAATAATCAGCACCATGGCGCCTCAGCTTAGCTCAGGCCAAGCGCCTTGTATAAGCACATGTATAACCATCATGGTCGGCCTGTACATTCATTCTAACTCGTTGCCCGGCCGGCATGCGCCGTCTTCGTCCTCTTATTCATCGTCTGCTCGCTCCCCGAGCCCGTGCTGATTAGCTAATTGACTGGGCGGTATGTCTAGCTAATTAATTCAAGACCATCTATAACCAAGTTAATTAAGCCAAGTGATGCTAAGACTGAGCTAATTAATCTACGTCTTGCTGAGACCATGTTAATGAAGCAGTGTAAAGCTAAGACCGAGGCAATTAAGACCATTCTAATTAACACTGCGCAAATGAAGAGGAGCTAATTGTAACCATACTAATTAGGACAATCTCTCACTAAGGTCATGTTAATTAGGGCTGTGCTAATTAGAATTGTGCGAATTAGCTCAATACTAATTAGGACCTTTCCAATTAAATCTGGCGAATTAATGTCGTGTTAATTCAAACACTACGAATTGAGACAGACCTCTTCAATATCATGTTAATGAAGACCTAGCTAATTAATGCCATCCATATTGAGGTCGAACTGACGTGGTCTTCACTCCAAAGCAGACTGAGTAGACGAGCCACGTAAAAGCTGGAAGAACCTAGGTGATCACAACCTCCTCTGCTGGTTCCAGCCTTGCACAAGTAGTGCAAGCTGACCAAATTATTTTGTATGCAAAGAAGCTGCTGCTTACACCGCATAAAACGCTTGACAGGCGCACTGGCACTATGACAGTCACGAGTTGAACTGGGGCCTTTTCACAATCAACGAGTTTGTACCCGAGTTCGCGCGTCAATCAGTTTGATTGACAGATGCCCGCGGCGAAGATAGGGTCCGCCCACCGCGTTTGCTCTTGCCGAGGAGCAGTGCCTACGCCGCAACGCTAGCGAGCCGCACGATTCATCTTTGAGATTAATTGCACAGACTATGCACACACGCACGAAGAACTAAAGGTTATATGATCACGTGGCTACGATGTCTCGTCTCGCATTCAATTTCACCGCGCTCACGACGTACCACTCACAGCCATGAAGCAAACGCCCCTGGTGGCATTTGCGGTGAGGAATGTTACTATTTACTTGTTTTTCGAGACATTATTTCTATCGATTTGTTACTGCAGAAAAATCTTCAGACGTGTAGTGTAACTAGCAGTAAACTGTCCATTTATTTATCTGTAATATTCGAGAGAAGCGAAACGAGCTGCACGACAGTGCTGCGTGTGCGCCCTTGTTGTCTTCGAGAGTGGAAATTTCCACGATGCAGGAGGAACGAAAGAACTTGCCCGAAAGAGGACAAACTCCCACGAACGCGCCTGTGGCAGGCGCGATGTTCAGTTGGTAAAGAGATAGCGCGACAATCACGCTGACGTCGCAGCAGTGTTGAAATGTTGACTGAGTGGCGACGCTGACGCGTTCGCACGTGGTGTTCCTTTGAAAACTGCCTCAAACGCCGCACACGCGCTTGTGACGCCGTGCTCGTACTCGTAGCCGTTTTTATCGACGCTGCTATCGCGCGCTCCGCACTGTCTTCCTATCATGACCGCTCTAGTGCGAGCTCGGAGCAAATTCGTGAGCCCGAGAAGCTCGGGCCATCCTGCATAGCACCCCAATACTATGCTACGCAGAAGTTCTACCACACAGCCACGTCTCTGCTTGCTATGCAGAAGTGTTGCTTAATGTCACGCGATTTTTTTGTATGCTCACTACTTTCTATCTCGCTTTCTTTTTATCTCTTAACTCCCTTCACCTAACGTAGGAGAGCAAACCTTACACGCGTCTGGTTGACCTCACTGCCTTTCCTTCCTCCTGCTCCTCCTTAATAGAGCAAAAATTTAAAAAAACCCGCATTTCCCCGAAGGGGAGTATGAGGAAGTGCGAAGCACGGGGTGATGCTATGAGGGGGCGCGCGCGACTAAACTGCAGAGCCGAGCGAAGGAGACGGCAGCGAGAGAGCACGCGCCAGCCGACCCGCGGAGGTCTGGCCGTTTTGAAGTGCAAAGCAATTTTACTGATGATGATGATCTGTCTTCCGAACTCGTTCCAAAGAACCCGCAACGCGTTCAACTTGTTGGCGGCGTTGCGCACGCCCGAGATGGGGCTCAGGTTGTTGTCGAACCACAGTCGATCGCACACCGCGTAGCTATATCCGAAGCTGCGGTCCAGGAATTCTCGCTTGAAGCACGCGTCCGGCCGATCGAATTCGAGGGCCCGCGCTCGCTCACGCATCGCGCGTCCCCGCGCCAGATCGGCTTCGGGGTGCTCGGCTCGCTTCGCACGCTTTCGTTCGGCGCCTCGCCGCCGGCCTTCATCACCACAGGCAATGCGCGGGGCGCGCGCAGCCACGGAGCGGAGGGCGGAGCGCGCGCAGTCACGTGGGGCGTGACGTCGCTGCGCCGTTGCTACAGACGCTCCTCTCCGCTCCTCGCGCCGTTGCTATGGGACGGCGGATTCAGGGTCGCTTATAAAGTGCATTCGCACTTAAAAAATCACAGTTCTACCAGAGCACAGCAAGTAGAAGGGTATGCAAGCCGTTTGAATCACAGAGCAAAGCACGTAGAAAGGTATAAGAGCCGTTTGCTAATGTCTGCCGAGATAGCGCGCGCGCCAGCGATCACGGTATGGGTTTGCCCATGTCCGTAAATACACGAGACAGTGAGAACAGAGTGAAAATGATCACGTGCTGTGCATGCGGTCTTACGCGGTACTACACACTTTCAGATCATTCCCTTGAGTGTCACTCCCTTGTGTAATGTAATGACCTATGACCAATGGCACACAAACTGGAAATGGTGCGTAGCCGGTGTGTCAAATCGCACACAAGCTGGAACGCTTGCGTTACCGGGCGCTGTGTCAAGACGCTTTCTCGGTAGCTATGCACTACACTCGTGCGCATGGTGTCAACTGCGGTTGGCCGATTTGGGCAGGAATGATTGCACAAAATCACTGTTTAACTGCAAGGGCGAAGCGATGAATGCGATAGCGACAAATTGTGATGTTATGCTGGCATCTAGCTCTTTTGGACCCGATCTCGAATAACTCTACAAAACGGTGGTGTAAGAGAATATGGCCGCTCCGGAGAGAGAAGCTAGTTAGTTCATTCGGTTTTTTGTGGCGCAAAAGCAGCTGAGGCTAAGCTGCGCCAGGCGGTTTTAGTGCAAGTCTCTTCGTGTTGAGAGCACAGCACATAGAAGGGCATACAAACCGTTTACTGACGCCTGCCGGGATAGCGGGCGCGCCAGCGATCGCGACCACGCCCTTATAATCAAAGTTCACAGTTGCTGCTCGAGCGACACAGCACCCCCCCCCCCTCTCGCCTGGCGTCCGTTCTTGCTATTTCCTCTCTGCTTTTTTCTTCCTTTCTGCTTGAACAGTCATCGACGGCAGGCCCCGCACGCGCGGAGATGTTATCTCACGGAGATGAGCCGGCTCGTTTCATCTCTGCTTCGGCCGCGGTCGTCGCCCCCGCTCACGCGCTTTTACCCGCGGGTAGAACATACGATTCGCGGGGGGATGTTATCAATTTGGACGTCATATGGAACATGACGACAACGGCAAAAACCTGTCGGGAGTGTCCATATAATTGCCATCACAATAAAATAAAAACTAAAAAACAATAGTAATGGTTGAAATGCCCAATCTACAATTTTCTTTAATTTTTTTTTCTGTAAAGTCACATGCTAAGTATAAACAGGTCAGAGGCCTGCGTACACGTGTGTGCTTGTGTGCGCGTGTGCACTTCTTTGTGTGCGTTCACAATAGAATATACAGAGAGAGAAAACAAAATGAGGGAAAGGCAGGTATAGGTTCACAATAAAATATGGTTCCTAATGTTATCTTGGAACCTGGCCCCGCCACGGTGGTCTAGTGGTTATGACGCTTGACTGCTGACCCGAAGGTCGGGGGATCGAATCCCGGCCGCGGCGGCTGCATTTTCGATGGAGGCGATAATGTTTGAGGCCCGTGTACCTAGATTTAGGTGCACGTTAAAGAGCCTTAGGTGGTCGAAATTTCCGGAGTACTCCACTACGGCGTCCCCCATAATAATATCGTGGTTTTGGGACGTTAAACACCACATATTATTATTATTAAGCTAGTTCATGGTATCATATCATGCCCTGTACTTCCCAATTGTGTTAATTTTCGAATTCCGCGTAAGTTAACCAGAGAGAACAGACCGTTTCATGTACCCGCCTGCTTCTTCCAACGCTCTACCGTTCACAGAATACAAAGTCTCTATAATGTTAATTTTCCTGATCTTGACGTTTTTCATAATCCACAGTCATTGTTTTTATCCGAGATTTTCACTGTCTTGACATAGTATGGCGCAACGTACAAAGTCTTCCCTTCTCCGTCTTTCCGCATAGTTGCATATATGCGACCTAATTTTTCATTCCCCTTCAATATTTATCGTGTTGTCTGATTTTACTCCTCCCCTTTTGTGTTCATTTCTCTTTGTCTACGCGTTTTTGCTCTTGTCATTTCTGAGGACTGCCTGTATTGCACTGTTTATGTTTATTCTTTTATTTTTGCGTGCGCCTGCACAGAGACCTTACGGTTGTTCCTGGGCACGTTATATAAATGCTTAAGTAATAAATAATTGATTATTATTATTATTATTATTATTATTATTATTATTATTATTATTATTATTATTATTATTATTATTATTATTATTATTATTATTATTATTATTATTATTATTAGATCTCCAAGATTTGCTTTCAAGCGAGGTGATTACACGGGCCTGTATCATTACTTGTCCACCGTTGACTGGTCACAGGTTACTGACAAACCAAATGTTGATGACCAGGTTGATCAGTTTGCGGAGCTTGTACTGAGCAGCATGCGTAATTTTATTCCCCAATACACACATAAACAACGTAAATATCCCCACTGGTTCTCATGTGAACTTATCAGTGCACTGAAGCATAAAGATCGCGCACACAGGAAATCTAAATGTTCTCCATCGAGCGAGTGGAAGGAGGAGTTCAGCTTTTTTCGAACTCTCGCTAAACGCCTATATAAACGGGATCATAGTTCGTATATTGAATTCTTAGAAAAAAGCGCTTCTGACAGGCCAGCTGAGTTTTGGAAGTATGTACGTAAACGGTCCAGCAAAAGCGGAGAGTCTTTCAGACTACTAGACTCAAATGAGGTAGAAGTGCATGCCGTCGCTGACTGTTTTGCCGCACATTTCTCATCCGTTTATAAGGCCTCAGACTCTAGCACTGATATCAGACAGCCTAAGGCAGTTCGCTCACCCAGTGCTTTGTCGCTGGATGAAAATCTTATCTGCGAATGCATTAAGTGCTTAAAACCATCCTTATCATGTGGCCCAGATGGCATCCCCTCCGCCATACTAAAAGCTTATAGTAGTATATTTGTCCCAGTACTGACTACGATATTTAATAACTGCCTGGACACTTCCACATTTCCTAGCATGTGGAAAACTGCTCGTGTTTTCCCAGTATTTAAGTCGGGCTCTAAAACAGATGTTTCTAATTATCGCCCGATTTCTCTACTATGTGCCACATCAAAGATCTTCGAGCTGGCTCTTCACAAAATATTGTCTTTTAGTGTTAAAAGCTCATTGATTCCTAATCAACATGGTTTTCTCGCTGGCCGCTCAACTACCACAAATCTTGCTAGTTTCATGACGCAGATCTCCACACCTATTTCTCAGAGAGGACAGGTTGACGTACTCTACTGTGACCTGAGCAAGGCTTTTGACGTAGTCAGCCACACACTGATTATGGTTAAACTTGCGCAATTTGATGTTGAGTTGTCGGTTGTGAATCTCCTGCAGAGCTATCTGCTCAATAGATATTGTTATGTAGCGGTAAATGGCCAAACGTCTTCTTTGTATAAAGTGACTAGTGGGGTCCCTCAAGGGTCAGTATTAGGCCCACTCCTATTTTTAATTTACGTTAATGATGTTTCTTTTGCCATTCGTAATTCTTCTTTCCTCTTGTATGCCGATGACATCAAGATTTTTAAGGAAATTCATTCAGTTAACGACTGTCGCTTGCTGCAGTCAGACTTGCGCTCTTTTTCCGAATGGTGCGACGGTAATAACCTTTCTCTGAATACCTCGAAGACAAAATTCATGTCTATCACTCGCAAAACATCTAGCGTGTCATTTCAATACTCTGTAAATTCTGTGCCGTTATGCAAGGTTTATGAAATCAGTGATCTTGGTGTTGTTGACAGCGCGTTAAACTTTTCTTCTCACGTTAAGCGTGCTGCTATGCGGGGCCTTCGTTCTCTCGGATGTGTTTGTAGAATATCTCGAGAATTCAGGTCTCCCATGGCCCTACACAAATTGTACACGGCAATATGTCTTCCGCAACTTGAGTATGCGTCCGTGATATGGAATGGCATTGCTCAATCCAGCGGTAACACCTTTGAACGAGTCCAGAAAAAATTCCTCAGCATATATAACCATCACTTTGCTAAAAATGACTCTGGATCTCGTTCAAGTACTGCTGAATCATTATCACTGCCATCACTTCACTGCCGACGAAATCGTTCTGATCTCTTATTTCTCTACAAGCTAGTCCACGGTATCATATCCTGCCCTGTACTTCTCAATTGTGTTAATTTTCGAATTCCGCGTAAGTTAACCAGAGAGAACAGACCGTTTCATGTACCCGCCTGCTTCTTCCAACACTCTACCGTTCACAGAATACAAAGTCTTTATAACAATAATTTTCTTGATCTTGACGTTTTTCATAGTCCACAATCATTGTTTTTATCCGAGCTTTGCACTGTTTTGACATAGTATGGCACAATGTACAAAGTCTTCCCTTCTCCGTCTTTCCGCATAGTTGTATATGTGCAATCTAATTTTTTATTCCCCTTCAATATTTCTCATATTGTCTTATTTTACTCCTCCCCTTTAGTGTTCATTTCTCTTTGTCTACGTGTTTTTGCTCTTTTTATTTCTGAAGACTGTCTGTATTGTATTGTTTATTTTTATTGATTTTATTTTTGCGTGCGCCTGCACAAAGACCTCACGGTTGTTCCTGGGCACGTTAAATAATTGATTGATTGATTGATTGATTGATTGATTGATTGATTGATTGATTGATTGATTGATTGATTGATTGATTGATTGATTGATTGATTATTATTATCCTTGAACCAGCCAGAACGCGTGGCTTAGCGGTTATTGCGAGACCCCTCTGCCACGAAAGACTATCGGATCCTCTGACGACAACAGTGATCTGTTGGCAGAACGCAGCTTTAATCGCTGCAAACTGGATCGCCCTGGCCGCCAATCTGCAAGATGATTAGCATGAAATACATTTGAGTAATACACATGTAATTTCCGGAAAGACCTGATAGAGTGACCCCTTTGCCTTTTGAGGACTATGCCTCCTGTGACTTTCAGGTTGAGACATGCGTCACGCTGGCTGCAGAAGAGACTGTAGCGAGTGCACTACCTCAGGAAGAAGAAGAAGAGGAGCAAGAAGTAACCCTTGAAGAGGAAGCACAAAAAAAACTTGACTGACGATTAGGACACTGCCTAATGAGAAGTCTGTGCGCTGCTTCGTGTTCGTTTCACTGTATTTTCTTTCTTTAATTCTATTTCATTCTTAACAACGAAATGAAGGAGGCTGGCCGCTACTAAAAAAATGGCCAGAACTTCTTCATTTACTTTTACTTTAATACAACATATATCCTGCGTCTCTTCTTTTACACTCAGTATAAGCTCGAGGTATACTGCGCGGTAGAAAACAAGGACGACAAGCAGATGGGGACAAAGTGGCTATGTAAAAGCTCTTGGTCCCGTGGTCAGGCTGATACATCAAGATAACTGCGCGAGAAACTCACGTCGAAAAGGGTGAGAGGGAAGGGGGAGGTCCCACATGGTCGTCCTTGTTTTCTAGCGCGGTATACCTCAATCATGAATCACCAACTGGCCCAATTGTCCACTCTGATCAGCATAAGCGCTACAAACTTGCGAAACTTGTATTTCCATAAAATACAGTCATAGAACGTGCGGTAATGATAGAATTAATATATGCACACATTTGTGTTTGTGTGATAACGGCGCTGGAAGGCCGAATTCGATTATCTAATGTAGACGCTATGCTAAATCATGAAGATATCTTGTTTACCCTTCATTGTTGTAATAGAAGTGTTGCATTTCAGTGCGTCGCTATTCAAGTGATTCCTGTCCAAACTAATGCGCGATCACTTCACAGCTATAAGCGCGACGGCATGCAAGAAGACTGAAATCTGTGTTTAATGGGATATATGCTTGCTTCTACTATTTTATATCCATTATATTTAGAATCTTCCGTTACCGCACAGAAGCTAAGCCACGTTCCTTATAAGGACTGCAGAAGCAGCGTCGTTTCCTCACCACATTCAATTACTTGTTTCGAGGAGTTTTTCGCAATCTTCACTCACTGGCTACCGCAGGACGAGCGATAGTGGCGACACTATATGCCACGCGCCGACCTCCCGGCGCCTTATTTCGAGCTCTTCGCGACTACGGTACAGTAAAAATCACCGTACTCCTACACGAAATACTCTTGCTTTACATTTTGCTTTCCGGTGCGTCACCTTATCGACACGGGACCTCCCCCTTCCCTCTCAGCCTCTTCGACGTCAGTTTGTCGCGCAATTATCTTGAGGTATCAGTCTGACAGCGTGTCCAAGGGCTTTTACATAGCCACTTTCGACACCCGGTCTTATATTTATTTCGACGAACAACCCTCTTGTGACGACAGAATAGCCGTACAGCGCAAGCGCCTATCGTCTTGAACAAAGCGTCGCACTCTCGTTCATTTACTTTACCCTTTGCTTTTGCAGCTTTAAAAGCGTCGTTCATCGCTGCAACGGCTGGCAAGCAGCCCTGGATTTCCATTCGTGTGGTCTTCACGTTTTACTCCAGCGCATTGCAGGACGGCAGCACATTGACGATAGCCTGCCAAACGAAGGTTCTCTACTTAAAGAATACGTTTTTTCAAGGTTCGGAACTACAGTTCAACACACTGTGGCAGGTAAATCCGACAACTGTTATTTTGTCACGTTGGGTGCGCATGTACTAAACCGTACCTCTGTTTGTTTGTATATGTGATCATTGTACAGTGCTACGAGAGAGAGAGTTATATCACAGCTGCTCTGCTCCATGCATTGCTCAGCTGCAAATAAATTCGCCGCTTTCTATTATGTGTATCAGAGAGGTCTCAAGATATGTCCTCTTTAAATTAGTGTGCACACACTGAGGCTAATGCTCTACAAAGAGAGATCTGCTTGCCAGGTGGCGTACCACATTTCATTTGCCTTGCTGAAATCACGTTTATATGCATATATTTTTAGCGCTCGATTATACTGTCAGACATGCATAATTTGCGTTTGTACCGTCTTTTGAACGTCTTTTGCTAACAGAGTACCAATAGAGCCAGCCAATAGATATAAAGACAAAGGCAGGGAGGTTAACCAGGTGCGAGTTTGCCGACGTATACTTTATGCTTACGGTGTGACAAGCGAGTAGGGAAACATGAGCACAATTAAGCCCCTTACTCAGTGTTATTGGAAATTACTTCGATTCCGTCGGTGAATTGAAGAATGTCACCTTATCTCACAAGCTTCTCTCGTTCGCAGGTATCGATCCCCAGAACGCCGAGACAGAGCCATGCCAGATGCCGTGGAAGTCGTAAAAGAGGCGTCGGAATCAAAAAGTGGACACTTCTACATAAACAACGCATTTTCAGTCGATCCATCGGATATTGGGAAGAGTGCTATTGAAAAACGTGACCCAGGCGATCTTGAATCACGCCATGCTTCGACGCCAACCAAGAGCGTGCTTTCGAATATTCGCCAGAGCCAATGGATGTTGCCGTTGGTGTACACTCACATCTGGTTTTCAGCAGCCTTCTCACTGATGCAACCTTATTTTCCACCTTTGGTACGTACCAGTATAATGCCAATTCGTCTAGTTGAAAATAATGAACATCATAAATGTTGCTTACGTTCAAGAACTGAGCAACGCTGTGGCATCATGAGTGAGCAATTCACGGCGCTCCATAGTGAGCGCACTATAGGGACCATGATATTAAACCTTTCTGTTAGTTCGCATGCCAAGCTTCTCGCTAACTGATGCCAAATACAAGTTTATTGGCATTATGTTTTCCCGACTAAGCCCCTGCTGGGGTTATATGCCATAATATTCCCCACTTTCGAGAAGTTTTCCATGAAGTGTTATGGCCCGAACGTCGTAGTGACTTAGTATAATGCTGGTCGGTGGGTCGTTCGGTTTAGGATTCAACATCCCAGAGCGACTCAAGCTATGAAAAACGCCGTAGTGGAGGACTCCGAATAATATCTAACACCTGGGTTTTTTTTAAGTGCACTCATATTGCACAGTTCACTGGCCTCTTGCATTTCGCCTCCGTCGAAATGCGACCGCCACAGCGGGGATCGAACCCGCGCCTTTCAGGTCAGCAGCCGAGCACCGTAGCTACTGAGGCACCACGGCGGCAGTAGATTGCTGTTAAGCGTGAAAGAAAAGAACTTTTGCCTAGAAAAGAGCGACTGTTTATCTGAGAAAAGCAAGATCATTTCACGCCACAACGACAGGCCGTCATTAAAAAAACAAAGGCAATTTCACGGAGATCGCCGCATTTAGTCGGACAATGTCCGTGACCGAACTACTAAAGACGTACTTTTTATTTTTAGGTTTGAAATCGTAATTAAGTGTTTATCTTCCAATTACCCTACACACATTCTGCATATCATTTATGTCTCTCTTTTAGCTCTCTCCGTCGCTGATAGATAGCACCAGTATACTGATATACCATGCCGCTAAGCTCAGTGGCCATTGCGCTGATCGTGAGGTCGCAGGTGCGATCCTTGGTGCGGCACTCTGATAGGAGCTGAATGCAAACACATTCGCGTACTTAGATTTTTGTGCGCGTCAAAGAAGCCCAAGCTAGTGGTCACAATCAGAACTGGGTCCTCTGTTACGGTATGTCTAATAATGAGATCGAAATTTTAATTAGCACGTTTCATTTATTCCTTTATTTCATTGATATTAAGTATTAAATAATGGTAAACTTCAAAATATCTTTACGATATGCACCGTAATTAACCAGCTAAGGGCACATGTAAATCACGTTGAGCGTCGAAGAACGCGAGAGTCTTAGCGTGTTCGAGCTACTTCCCGAGCTGAATGGTTTGCTTTGAGAGAACACTTTCAAGGAGAAGAAGCAAGCACACTCAGTGAAGATCACCGTAAAGTATTGCGCGTCGATGTCGATGAATTACACTAAAGAAACTCGAAAGCACTCCAGTCGCGTCAACAGGCGCGTTGCCACCACAGTGGCAATTGCACAGAGCGAGGAAGAGGGCCTAAGACATGCAAGTCCTGACCCCAACGCGTGGCGATCTCCTTAAACGTGCTTCCCACGACATGCTGAGTCGCGCGTGTGGTGAGGCGTCCTTAACATGTCGTGGTGTGCTTAATGTAGAAGTAATTCATTTGGTTGTTTGCGTGACTTTCGCTTTGCTTGACACGTTTATTTCGCCCTTTCACTCCTAAGGCTTGCGCTGCTGGTCTGGAAGCTTGGAAGTACGGGTTTTTCTTTTCTGCAGTTAAGGTGGCAATGTTGCTGGGATCTGTGTTCAGCGAACGAATTGTAAGTTTATCAATGTTCTTTGTTCCCCTAACCATAGGCGTGTGCAGGGTTCCCCATTAAGGGGGGGGGGGGGGCAAAGGTTCATCACAGCGCCCCCCCCACCCTACTAAGTCAATGTATGGTGCAGATTTTGCGGTCCCCCCCTCTTACTTTACTAGAAGGGTCAATGTACGGGGTGAAGGGTCAATGTATTAGGTGATTAGGGGGGGCGGCCGCCCCCCCCCGGCCCCCCTGCCCCCCCTCCCCCCTGTGCGCACGCCTATGCCCCTAACACCGTTCTCCATTTCGTTTCTTGTGGCCATGCATGCATGCATGCTCTAATTACCTTTGTTTTATTTCAAGATGGCCTTAGGATCACCGCGGAAGTGTTACTTATCGGGACAGATTGGTTTCTTACTGTTCACTGTTCTCTTAGGGTAAGTGTGTACACAATGTATTTATGTTTGGGGCTGACTGTATCTGATAATCGTAGAACGCAACCGTAAACAACTTAACAGAAAACATAATTAACCTGTATGGTTGAATTGAATTGAATTGAATTGAATTGAATTGAATGGAGTTTATTCACAACAAGGTTGCGAGGTTGACCAGGCAATAAAGCTGCATTGAGCAGCTTGAGGGGAACCTGGTCACCTCGTTAAATTGGAATTTCTAATCCATAAGTTCTTTTTTTTAGGCACAGCTTGAATTTACGACGCTAACGCTAAAATGGAGTATGAATTTCTTATGTATACATGAAATTTAATTAATTACACAACCGTATTTGTGTTGTATGAATTGCTTCAATTAACACCACCATTCTTTCTGCTCATTTTTTTCTCCTCCTTTTTTTTTCTTTCATTCGCTCTTCAGCTATTCTATCAGGAATTCCCGAATTCCTTCCTAATTGACACATAGGACCAGTCAAACACGCCAAAATATTGTAATCATTACTGCTCAGTGTCCTGTTTATCTCATACCTAAACTATGGCTAGTTAGTGAATGGACCACCCTAGGCTTCCAATAATTCTTCTGCTACAAAACTAAGTTATTAATGTTAAGTATTAGTTATTTATGTAAAGTGCTATTTATGCTTAGTGAAAGCAGCGCCACTCACATTGCAAAATGTGATGATGGCAAACGGAAGGAAGAAATTTCGACGGCGCGCAGAAGTGACCAATGGCATAAACAAGGCAGGCGATTTCGGAGGACGGGCACACGACACCGGGACGAATGTGGCTGAGAAAGGCGCAATGTGAACGTCAGAAGCAGCAAACGCCTTACACGAAGCGCGGTCATCGCAGTCCAAGCACGGCACAGATTACGTGAGTTCAGAACGAGCGCATTCGCCCAAAGCAGAATTTGACGAAAGGGAATTCCACCCAAGGATAACGTCGTGCGAAGAACGGAACAAAAACGACAAATTCGACGACATACACGACACCTTGAGTGACGACTCGCGCAGTGCATCATGCTGAAGGCTGAATGAACATGGTGAGACCTAGCCGTCTGCAAAGATAGGTTGTTAAGTTGAGTGGTCACTTTGTTAAGATTTCGGCAGAGCTTTTCGCTAATTACAGATACGACAGCATCCAGTGTCAACAAGTGCGTGTACGTTAACGCCATCTATTGAGAGTTCGATTTCGTTCGGGGGACAGCAATTAGGCCTTGATATTTTCGCTGCCAACGCAGTTCTTGCCTCCGCAAGTGCGCCTGCCAGTTTTCCACTCGCGGTGGGCTGTGGCGACGTAACGTTGGAAAAATTGGTCGGCGACGGGGATCGGCGACTGGGAGGTGGGTCCGGAGGAGAAGCCGCAGGGACGGGATATTGAGATTGAACAGGCATGTGGCTTGAGGTCCCTGCATTGTGACGAGAAGGGAAGCTGCGACGGCGGCAGTGGCGAGCTATGCGACCTGGTATGCCACATGAAAAGCATATGGGCCGATTATCAGGTCTGCGCCATGGGCTGACGGCAGGAGTACTGCTGGCTGAGTAAGGAACGGTAAAGGGGCGTGCAGGTGGCGGCGACGTATAAAGATTGCGAGTTGCTTGGTATGTAGCAGAAGACGGTGAACCACGTGGCCGAGCAACAACGGCAGCATACATACGTCAGTGGTGCAATAGGGTTGAAAGCTGCGCTAGTTGGTGACTGATCATTATATCATGTGGTGAAGCAGCGCACTTTTGACGAGGACAAAGGGGACCAGAAATACACGAAACTCGCTACACTCGCAACTAAATTTATTTCATAAATAATACTTGATATGGATGGATGGATGGATGCTATGGGCGTCCCCTTTATAACGGGGCGGTGACAAGTGTGCCACCAGGCTCGAAAAAAAAAAAACTTTCACTCTTTTTTTTTTAGCGTTGGCCTAGTGTCTTTACTTCAATTAAAACTATTTTACTCCAGAAGAAAAAAAAAAACTACAAGTTTTCAGCTCCGTTCTGTGCCCTTTACGGCAGAATGTCCTTATTTTTTTTCCCAATATTTATTTTTGTCATTTCTCTCTAGTTTTCTGCCACCAATACTCTAACCGTCTCTTACTTATTTCAATCGCGGGTATGTTTAGCTTTCCATTGTCTCTAAAACCCAAGGCGTCATGTAGGCTCGTGCCCAAACGTACGCCTGGGTGGATGTCTCCACATTCAATCAGAACATGATCCGCCGTTTCCTGATCTTCCCCGCAGCACGTGCATTGTTCTTCTTCTTTACTGAATCTCGCTTTATAACTACCCGTTCTAAGGCAACCCGATCTCACTTCAAACAGTAAAGCGCTTTTCATTGAATTGTCGTAAAATGCCTCCCTCCTTATTTCATTTTTGCCCTTTCGGTAGTTACTCAAAGCCGGTTTTTTCTCCATAGCTGCCATCCAGTAAATCCTCTTCGCCTCTCTGACTTTTCGCTTAACGCTCTTTGTTGACATACTGCTTATATTTACTAGTGAGCCTCCTAGTTCTTTTTCTCCACTGTGTGTCCACGCCCTTCCTATACAAGTAACGGAACACCTTCTCTGCCCATCTACTCTCCTTCATATTCCTTAGCCTTTCTTCGAACCTTATTTTGCTCTGAGCCTCCCTCGCCTCAAAACCTGCCCATCCCATATCGCCCTTTACAGCCTCATTTGTCGTCTTCCCGTGAGCACCCAACGCGAGGCGTCCCACAGTCCTTTGATTTATATCCATTCCCGATTGCACCTCTGCCCTCATGCACACCACTGAGTTCCCAAAAGTAAGCCCCGGAACCATTACACCTTTCCACAGACCTCGAAGCACCTCGTACCTATTGTATCCCCACAATGCTCTGTGCTTCATTATTGCAGCATTCCTCTTTCCTTTTGCTGCAGAAGCTTTTTCCTGTACCTCCATGTACCTGTCACCCTCATTTATCCATACTCCGAGGTACTTGTATTCGCTCACCTTCGGTATTTCTTGGCCCTGTATTGACACCGCCTGATCACAAGGGTCATTGAATACTATCAATCCACATTTTGTTACACTAAATCCTAGTCCTAGAGCTTCCCCTTCCCTTCCGCATATATCCGCCAGCTGCTTTATATCCTCTCGACTGTCAGCAAATAAGACAATATCGTCAGCATAAAATAATCCTGGAAGCTTCTGCTCAATCATCACGCCGCCCTGTTTGTGTGACAGATTAAAACCAAAGTTGCTACCTTCTAGCGCTTTTTCCATATTCACCATGTACAGCATGAATAGCAGCGGGGACAAAGGACATCCCTGTCTCAGCCCCTTGCTAATCTCAACGTTCTCTTTGCCACTCATTCCTTCCCATTCTATGCAAACTGTATTTTCTCGGTATATCTCCCTCAAAAGCTGTATACAGTCGTCGCCTGTGCCCATTCCTTTCAATATATCCCACAAAATTTCCTGATTAACGTTGTCGTACGCCTCAGTGATGTCTAGAAAAGCCATGTACAAGGGCCTATTCTCTATTTTAGATATTTCTATACACTGAGTGAGAACAAACAGGTTATCGTCTAACCGCCTGTCGACTCGAAATCCATTCTGGAGTTGTCCCAAAATATCGTTGTGTTCTGCCCACTTTTCTACTTTCATTTTTACTGCTTGCATCGCCAACCTGTATAGTACCGATGTAATGGTTAGTGGTCTATACGAGCGAATGTTATCCTTTTCTCCCTTGCCTTTATAGATCAAGTTCATTCTACCTTTTCGCCAACTATCCGGTATTTGCCTGTCCTTTAAGCATTTTTCTACAGCTTTCAGCGGTGCTTCTTTAGTGCTATTTCCTAGTACGTTAATGAGGCTAACGGGAATAACATCTAAACCCGCGGCAGTGCGCTTTGGAATTTTTCCTTCAGCCTTTTTCCAATTGAAATTCTCCAGCACTAACTCTTCCTCGGTTGCTCTCTCTGCCACACTTTTACTCACCGGTGAAATCCCCTGGACGCTCTTTTTAAACGAATCGGCTGTTACCTTTCGACTGTAACCTAGCGCTTCGTACCCTTCCAATTGATTTCCTCCTTCATCTAGAATATGTTGTTGCGTTGTGACAGACTTCCTACCTAGCGCCTTTATGTGGCTCCAAAATATCCTAGGTGCGGCCTCCTTTTTTTCGTGAATCTCTGTCACCCAGCGTTCACTTTCGCCTTTAATTTTTGCCTCGACCAATTTCTGTACAATGGATTTTTTCTCTAGATATATTTCCCATATTTCGTTGACTTCGTCCTGCGGTCGCTTGTCCTTTTTTGCCCTTCTATGATTCCGTGATGCTTCACCCCGCTTCTCGATCGCTTCCCGGATTTCCTTGTTCCACCAACTTTTTGGCTTCCTCTTTCCTTTCCAGCAAATAGTTTTCTTCTCTCTCCCTATCTCTTTCGTCATTAGATCTAATAGCTCACTGTACTTCCAGTCCTTGCCTGGTATTTTGCCTACTTCTTCCTCGACTCTTGTGACTATATTTATTATTTGTTTGTCATTTAAATACGAGGTGCCAGACTTTGATTCTATGCTCTCATTTCCAGTTTTATATCCCATTTGTAATGTTATTTGTTTATGATCACTACCCAAGCTTTTAATCCCTTCCTCGTCTATTCTCATTTCTCTCAGTTTGTGATAAATTCCTTCAGACATGAGACAATAATTAATACTTGACTGTTTGTTTCCGACTTCCCACGTGATCTGGCCGTCACAATTAGACCCCGTGTTAACTATCTCCAGACTATGTTGCTCGCGGAGATCTAGTAATAACTTCCCATTGGTGTCTGAATATCCGTCAAGGTCGTGTATGTGGGCATTCATGTCCCCTAGAAGGATGATTTCGGCCCCATTACCAAATTCCTTAATATCCTCACTCATGCAATCCACTATCTCCTGATTCTTTTCTCTGCAGTTATTTCCCGTCCACAAGTAGGCAACCCCTAGCCACGTTTTCTTTCCACCTACTGTGCCCAAAACCCAGAGGTGCTCTGAACACGTCTGTTTCACTAACCCATTTGGCGCCGCGGTGAATTAGCATTCCTACACCCCCACCTTTCATTTCTGATATGATCCTGTTGCACCCTTCCCAAACATAATTTTCAATATGTGGTGGCTCTTCCAAGTCTCTAAGGTGTGTTTCTGCAACCACATAAACGCCTATCTGTTCTTTGTTTAACTGCTCCTCAATCTCTAACCATTTTGCCTTTTTTCTGCCACCCTGCATGTTTATGTAACTAATTGCAACACGCGCCTTATCCCTTTTTCTTTTACCTTTTTTCTGGTTTTTCCCAATACTACCTGTCAAAGAGTCCTGGTTGTTTTCCCTGTTACTAGCTACCCCGGACTCCGAAGGGCCCGCGTGCCCCCCAAAAAAGCTACTGCGCGTCCTGCCAGTCGCCAGCCCACCTCATGACCAAGCCTCTTATCGAAGTGAATTCTGTCTCTTTGGAAACCGCCCCACCTGTGCACCTCCCTGTTTATATCCACTACCTCGAAACCCTTCTCTCGACTAATTCACCATACCTATATGTGCACCTACGCACCCCCTAGCGACACAGAAATGAACAGTCAAATGGATTCTCATCAAAGTACAAAATTTGCGGACACTCAAGCGATAGGATAAAGCATGTGTAGCTTAGACACTTTAAAAAAAATATAGTTTCCACAGCAGCAAAAACTAATGCCTACCAGCTGCATAGTAAATCATTCAGCAATGTTTGTTAAATGCAAATTATCCTTCGTATATTGTTCGCCCCTATCGTGTGGAAAAGTACACGTCGGCCAGACAGGTCGTTGTGCGAACACCAGGCAGTTAAAGAATGAGAGGTCATTAGGGGCAATCATTTCCACATAAAGGGACATTGTGTCCAGTGTAGATGCCGCCACTGTTCAATGACTCGTGCACCGTGGTCTTTCAACATGGCAACCAACTAACGCGAGAAATAGGAGAAGCATTTCGCATTTACAAAAGAAAAGACGGCTGCATTAGTCAGTCATTGGTTTCAGTGCGTAATCGGGAAGTCACCTTCCTGGAAAGACACTAAATTGATTTTGTAGTGTTTGCAACTGTCACGCTCTCTTTCACGTTATCTATTTCCACCTCCGTTTGAAACGCGTGTAAGACACCAATACATCTTATCTGGCTGCTACCGTCGACTGCTTATTTTTGTTTTAAGTGTCTAAGCTACACACGCTTTGTCCTGTCACTTGGGTGTCCGCAAATTTTGTTGTTTGATGAGAATCCATTTTACTGTACATTTGTGTGTCGCTAGGGGGTGCGTGGGTGCATATATATATATATATATATATATATATATATATATATATATATATATATATATATATATATATATATATATATATATATATTAGCGCGAAACGACGAAAAGAGGGGGAGGGAAGAGGAGTAATGCGAGAGCTAACTTTCGACTGTTTATTTCAACATGATACACAGGTTATGTAACAATTACGTTCCTGCGCAAAGTGTCAAACAACATACTTTCACACATCACAACACCGTCAACACACTTTCTTAAAAACGGCTGTCCTTTCCAAATTATTTTTATCTGCTATTGACCGTTCCTTGCACTATCATTTTAACAGATCCGAGGGGAATGTTCTACGGGTAATTAGATATGTTGATGGTTTTTTAATTGTTTTAAAGCAGAAGTCGATCGGTTCATACCAGTTCATTGTTGATGACGTTTTGTGAGCCTTTAGCCACCATGGGAACAGACTAGTGTTTACTCACGAGCTGTCATCCGCTAATTGCCTGCAGTTTTTAGACATCAACATCACGCTGCGGACGGATCATGCCTGCTGGAATTACAAAGAAGGGATTGTTGCCGTACGGGTCAAACCATTCTAAAACAGTCAAGAGAGCTACAGCCTCTCGCTGCCTTGAGTCTGCTCTCGTGAGGTCGTGTCATCACACAGTGCAGGCATGTTTCTCTCAATATTTGGATCGCCTGTGTTTAGCTGGGTTCCCCAGCTCGCTCATAACTTCCGTTGCCGAGCCACTCCAGTGCAGGCGCTGGCCACTCCTTCAAAAGATGAAGGGTGGAAAAGCCAACAAAAGGGGCTGAGCTAGCGGAGAGAACAACAAGGCCTGAGATCGTACCATATATACGCCGTGTGTCCCATAACCTGAAAAAAGGTGGCTATAGGCACGGGGTACCGGTCTTGTTCTCGGCACAGTGGAATCGCCCAGTTGTGTCTGCGCATACTATCTGACAGTAACAAGAAGCATGCTTGTTCAAAAAAACAACACTCAAAGCCATATGCAAAATGTGCTACAAGTGTAGTACATGTTTCCGCTATCCTGCGGCATGGCACATGTCGGCCATACCGGACGCTGCGTAAATGAGCGGGCGAGGGAACACGAGGTAAAGATGGAGCACATTTGCCTGCGCATTTCCATGCACATCAGTGTGAGCCACGGCTAGACAAGATTGGGATTCTTGGCAGAAGCAAAGATATGGCCGCACGAGAATTGTTGGAAGCTTTCCATATCAGGAAACTGGAGGATCTGTGTATCAGCGACACATCTATTTTTCTCTTTCCTACGGAAAGTCGTTTTTTTAGAAAGTGTGTTGACGGTGTTGTGATGCGTGAATGTATGTTGTTTGGAACTTTGCGCAGGAACATAATTGTTGCATAGCCTGTGTACCATGTTGCAATAAAACAGCCGAAAGTTGGCGCTCACATTGCTCCTCTTCCCTCCCCATTTTTTTCGTCGTTTTGCGCAAAGTGACCATAGTGATTTTGGTCAACACGAGTTGGTGCAGTAACAAGCGGTTGAGCATGAGTTGGTGGTAACGCCTCGGCAACTTGCGTTTCAATAACGTAACGAATGGAAGGTGACAAGGGCGCCATTGGCTCGGATGTTCTCTTGATTATAGATAGCTGCCGTGCAACCTCCTCGCGATGGACTGCTTTATGAGCGCCATTAAGGCCTACGCAGCTCATTGTAGTTCTGGCAGAGCTGAATTACCTAGGCGACCATCTGGGGACACTTCGCAGCTAGCATCTAGAATGCACCGTCATCGATGCCTTTCATGATGTGCTTGATCTTGCCTGCCTCGTCCAGAGTCGAGTTCACGACCTTGCAGAGAAAGAGCACATCTTCGATGTAGCTTTTGAAAGTGTCATCCTTTCTCTGTACCTTCCCATGCAAGCGCAGCTCAGCACGAAGCCGACGCGCAGCAGGACAGCCTCCGTGAGAGTTGTTGCAAAATCCCACCAGGCAGTGAAGTCGCTTTGATGATTTCTATACCACAGTTTCGCTACGTCGATCAAGTAAATGTTCACATCTGTGAGCTTCTCGCTGGCGTTCCACATTGTAAGCGCTCACCAATTCATACCCGGCAATCCAGTCCTCCACATCTTGGTCGTCTGTACCACCAAATGTAACTGCATCCCGCTGCCGGAGTGCGCCATGGCAGAAGGCAGGTGCAGGTGCGGGATCTGGAGCGCCCTGAGACGGACCCGAATCAGTCATCGCGAAAGGTCGTGGTAATGTCCGGCTGCGTAGTTCCAGCAGTTCCAGGGTGAGGACCAGACGTATACCCAACCCCTCCACCCGCTCAAACGGGGACGTTTTACAGGCAGGAGTTGATCCGACGAAGCACAAGTACTACAAGGGTTAACTCGATGATGATGATAATGACAATCTCTTCCCAATGCCACTCAACCACAAAGGTGGATGGCTAACTCGAATCAGGCCAGCGATCACAGTCCGTCGTCTTCCTCTTTTTTTCTTGCTCGAGCCCCGTGACCACTGCCTTCATTACAATCATGTAATTATCGTTTAGGTACTAAGTTTATCTGGGAAACCAAGCAAAATGCAAGAGGCTTATGGTCTCCTAATTACGATAAAGAGAGAGAGAGAGGTTTATTTGTAGAAAGGCAGAGAGGTCGGCCTGAGCGATATTATGCTCTAGCCTGCTACTCTACACCGGGGGTGGGGAAAGGGGAGAAAAAAGAATGATGGATGACGATGGTAAGTAAGAGAGGTGAGTATGTACAGTCCCGTCTAGGTGGTGCAGTGCTATAGCCGCGCATCCAGTCCAGTGGCTTGTAGGAAAGCTGCAACCGCTCTTATGACCACAGTTGTGCTGTTGGCGTCAGGCCATGGGCCCAACACAACCTCATCAGTTAATGGCCTATTATGCACTCCTTCAGTCGAGGAAATCAGTTTTTGTCGTTCGCGTGCGTATGCTGGGCAGGTACAAAATATGTGCTCAAGTGTTTCTGGCACTTGACAGTGGTCACAGTTGGGACCGGTGTCACTGCGGCCGATGATATGTGCATAACGTCTTGTGAAGGCCACACCAAGACGAATTCGGTGAATCATACTTGTGTTGTGTCGTTTTAATTTACGAGGCATACAGAACCTCATTTCGGGGTCCCATTTGTGTAATCGCCGGTGTCGTCGCTCCGGTTTCGTCCAGTGCTCAAGTGTGAGGTCACGCATTACGTACCGAAGCAGGGCGTTCGTGTCTGGTCGTGAAAACGCAGTGCGCACTTCAGGGCCACTGGTCAAGGCTCCTTTAGCTTCTGCGTCTGCGTCTTCGTTTCCCATTATGCCGCAGTGGGCAGGAATCCATTGGAAGGTGACAAGGTGGCCATTTGTTGAAGCAACGTGAAGAAGCTCCATAATTTCTATGGCTAAAATATAGTATGGACCTTGTCTCATGACGCAATTAATGGTTTGCAAAGCGGGTTTCGCATCGCAGAATATTGTCGATGTACGAGGTTGCTCTCCAGAAATGAATCTTATTGCCTCCCGGATAGCAACAAGCTCTGCGGCAGTTGATGTGGTCTTGTGGTCTATTTTGTACCGTCGAGCTATAACCATTTGTGGGATGACAAAGGCTGCAGCAGAGGTACATAGCGTGGTAGATCCATCGGTGTACACGTGCATGGTGCCGCCGTACGCTGTATAAATGTGATGTAGGGTCAGTTGTTTGAGGCCAATTGGCGAAACTAGGGACTTCTTCGTAATCCCAGGAATCACAAGGCTAACAGGCGGTTTAGGCAGGACCCACGGCGGTGTTCCAGGAAATCTCGGGGAAGAAAACCTTGATGGTAGAACGTTTTCGTGCCGTGATATTGCTCTTGAAAAGCTGCAGTTTGGGTGGGTGGCACGGAGTGCTGATAGCGGGTGCTGCCTGTGTCGGCTTTTACTGCGACTTTTATATGTACTCCTCGTTTAGACATAGGCAAGCAACGATTACCTCACACGTTTGAATATCTGTCAAATAGCTCACTTTGTATGGATTGATAGTATATACCGTAAAATTCGCAAGGTATGTTCAAGAAAGGAGTAGACGTAATCGTCAGGTTGTAAGTACATAGTATGGTGTCATTGTTCCCTTACGTATCTAGTGACCGTCAAGCCAGCTCGTTCAATATTACTTTGCTTGTATTATTATGCAAGTTGTGACATTTATGTGTGTGCACACTATTTTGTACGTGTTCTATTAATAATCTATTAGAGTCATTCGTCATACGCATGTTTTATTTCTCTTTCTTTGCGAGTGTTTTATGGGCATCTGCAGAGGGAAAAAATATTTTGGTGTTGTAGCACGCTATCTGGAAGAGCTTTTATCTTCAGCTTCTCTATGCGTTATCAAATGGCGCGAAAATAAGTTATCTAAGTTAATTTAAGGAGATTTAAACTGTAATCGAGAACTCCCACGTAGCGTGTTCTCACGTTACTTTCGAAAATGTAAACGTTAATGGCCTAACGTTAAAATAAGCTTTTTTACATACTTGAAGCCGGATCGCATCAGAGACTTCTCCGCTTACCTGTATTAAGTACACTTGTGAAAATAAGTTGTTGATTGATATTCAACACTCGGATCACCTAAATGTATAACTTTTAAATTGCGAAGTCGCGTCATGTTTTGCACAGATAAGGAGATCAATATTGGGTCCTCGACGGATTGCCTAGAAATGTACATTCACGTGCGTCTGACGCTCCATCTAATATAGTGCTTTATGCTAGTGATATGCGCACTATGCGCACTTGCAAGTCTGAAACTTCCGTTGCCGTGTTGTGTGTGCATCAGAAAGTTAGGTGGCATGATAACGATTCAGCCGTAAGAATAAAGTATTCTGCTCCCGGGTGGAACGCGACATCAAAACTTCTGTTATAACAACGGGTATGCGTAATTGGTCGAGATAACCACGTTATTTCGCTAGGAATCTGGCCGCTAAAGGTGCATGGTGTTGGCTCTGATGCGAGTCGAAATTATGCCGACGTGATACTAACTGAAGAAGGTGGAAACGAAAGTATGTTCATTACTCAGCCCTAATATGTCGAATTTCAATTCGTAAACATTCTACGTGCATATAGGTACTTTCACCACGTTCAGTGTCACTGCTCTAACCAATCAGCAAATGTGTCAAGATGTCTTTGAAAGCCAGTGGTAAAGAAGTAGTGCCCCTATTCACAATAGCGTCCTACGCTAAATTTTTTTTCTATGAACAAATTTTTGCCAATCCTAAAAACCTCTGAAAGACTGTTTTCCAATGGTAAAAAACATGAGTAAAACACCTTGTGAATTAGGCCCCAGGTATTTCTGCGCGAGCAGCGCCGACTAATGGTATTCGTTCGTCGTTTCGGAATGTTAAGCATGTACTTAATATTTTAAATGTCCCAAGGAGAGCTCCCTGTTGCTAAGCACATTTAAGGCTTGTGTGAGAGAAAATGCAGGCTTAAATAATACAAAATGAAAAGCTTTACTCAATTATCTCACTGTTGGCTAAGAACAAAGTAATTACGTCAGTGCTTAGAACTTTTTTAAAGATTTCTTCACCTAGCCAAATAAATCTTCCTCACATGTTTTAAGTTTTACTTGCCCTGCAAACCTACCTCATAGATTGCACGTCCTTCGTAGGCTGATGTACTGGTCACCCACAGGCAGCGTATTCCTTGGCTTATGTTTAACGCTCGCCATCATCGGTGGCTTCTTTTCGACTGTGCTTCTTGTTGCGGCATATTCAGTCGTCACTTCAGAATTTCCTATGTACACGGGTCCTATTATCGTAAGTACTAAGTCTTTCTTTAAAAAATTCTGCATTTGCATTTACATTTATATCCTTTCCTCTACCTCTTTTACGCTTTCCGAACAATTGCCACATATTGAACGTAGCATCCATGTATAACCTCAATCCTTCACAAGAGCCAGCCAACAATCACGTCTGCAGATTATTTTTTACCGAAGGCGCCTGTGGCCAATGGCATGAAGTACTCACAAACTAAAAGTTTCATAAATACATCATCTGTGCTTTACTATTTCTTTTTTTTTTTCAGTCTACAATGGAGTTCCTATGGGGCGTAGGAAACATGGTCGGGACTGGCCTTGGAGGTGTGCTCATTGACGTAAGTGAAAGATGAAATTGTCTACATGGAAATATTTTCCAAAGCCATAAATTTTTGCCTGTTTTGTGCATTCGTTTTCAATTTGTGTGTCTATGTTCGGCGGTATGCAGAACTTTCCCCCAATTCTTTCTTAGGCCTGGGCGTACCCGCTTCCTTTCTTCGTAATAGCGGCACTGTTCGGACTTTCACTGCCGTGGACGACAACCTCAAAAAAGCTGTCCGACGTACCTGTAAAAGGTAAATAAAAAGCTTTACATCCAGCTTTCACGATGGCATCCTTGAACCAGCTGGTTTGTATAAATTGACCAAAGGTTCTCATCTCCAAAAGTTAAATATGCGTTGCAGAGTGACAAACACCGGGAAACGGCGCTGGCGAGCGGTATAGTCGAGCTCATACAAGCTTTCTTTTATACGCAACAAATGTTGCCCTTATCGTTTCACTGGTTGCCTTGCCGGGACATTTATACGGTTCACACATACCTACATATAAATGTCGGAGTCTGGCATCTGGCAACGTCACGTTAGATAAGCGCGGTGGCCGAAATAATAACAGCCTCATTCGTAAATATTAATGACATTAACGCCCCTACACCGCATAACGCTGCTTGCTTCACAGGAGGCTCCATTTTGCGTCAAGAAAAATGTTTAACATAGTGGTATTTTAATATCAAGTAACATCAACAGCTGTAGTAGCTTATTATATTTAAGAGAAGTGAAATCGATGCAAATAAAAGAAGAGAAAAAAATTACTGCTGACACCGCTGTGGTTGAATGGAGGCAGAAGAGTGAACGCACAGGGAAAGACACAGTCACAATCATACCCACTGGGAACAGTAAACTTATTTCATGACTCATTTCAGATGCTCAACAATCCCCAATCTCCGAATCTCCAAAGAGGCCAGTGATATTGTACAAGTTGCTTATTGACCCCGTCTTCGTAATTGACATGGTTACTGTGATGATAAGCTGGATTATCATGGGATTTAATGAACCGACATTGGAGCCACATCTCAGACAGGTAATGAACATCGTAAAACGATGTAAGAATGTTGTTACCCACCTTCGCTGAGTAATTCTTTCATTCACGCATTTGTTCACATCCTCATAGAGCTGCCTTGAAAGGGCCCATTTATATAAGTGACCGGGAGAAAGGGGGGGGGGGTGTACGAAAGCAAACTTTGCACAAAGGTGAAGCAGGAAAGGATGGGCCATAAGAGTTACATGACCAAACTTTATTTCCGGTGAGCATAAGAAAACCACCTACTGGCAAAAAAAAAAAAAGAAGGGAGTGTACCCGACTCGCCGTCATGGCTACGAGCGGCGCTGACTAACACTCTCAGGTTTGCATGCACATAAATACCCGATAACGTTACTCGAACACTGTTGCGCGCTGAATACATACACAAGAGCACAGAGACACACACGGAGCGCACACTATCAACACTTTTATTATCAGACTGAGGTGACCTTATATACATAGATGCAGAACTACATTGCGCATGACAGGAAGTACATATCAACAAGAACCACTCAATAAACACGTGTCGTGTCACTCAGATAGCACTCAGATAGCACTCTCTATACTTGTCGGATAGAGAGATAGACGCCTGGATTAAGCATTTTGATTTTAAGCCCGAGATTTTGTGAGCCTCGATCATGAGGCATGTCATTTCGTTGGAGCTTTTTGAGATTATGATGCACTTGTGAAACTCAGGCAAGCGGCGACAACTGTTGCAATGAAGGGAAAGCCATCCCCCCGTCTTGTTTTTTTTTTACGTTGTTAGCATGCTCGCAAAGCCTGTCGTTTACGCAGCTCCTAGTTTGTCCTACGTACGAACGGTTGCATGTTAGAGGAATTTCGTAGACGAGGCCTTCACTGGTTTCCACTTATTTCGTTTGATGATTCTCGGTACCGGTTTTATTTTCTTTACCATTTGGGTTTGTCATTTTGCACACCTTGGCAAGTTTCTGTGGGGCGGAAAAGACTACTTTAACATCTGCTCTTTGAGCAATCTTTTTAATGTTGTGAGAAAACTTGTGGATGTACGGAACCACCGCCAATTTCTTTTTTCCTTGTCCGTCCTCTCGAGAAGTGGGGAGATCACTCGAGCTAGATGCCCTGAGATTCCTCAGGAGCTTCTCCGCTACGGGCACGATTAGGAGCCTCGGATACCCTGCTTCTGAAAGCCGCGAATTTGCCGTGAAAATTGTTGAAAAACATCGTAATAGGACCCTGTTCGCATCGCCCTCCCAATCGCTAGCCTGGCTTCGCTTCTCGGTGGATACCTAAACAATGCCGCTATGAAAGGAACGGCTGTGCGCCTGTAAATTGGCCCTTTCAAACTATCCTAGAATGCCTACTGGATGTACCATTGCGAAGTGCCCAACGACATAATTCTTCCTTTTGCGAGTTGGCGAGGTACCTGCTACGCGTCCGTAAGGCAACATGTGCACCTGCGCAGCTGCACACGTTGTTGATGCTGTTGTTAATAATGATGATTAATTATGCGTGTGTGCATTGTAATTAGTTGGCCTTTAAACAAACCACCCGTTGTGGAATTCACATTGTTTTGACGCCTGGTGTTATTCTACGCTTCTGTCACGAAATGTTACACGTGTTAATGACAGTCCTCGGACTACATAACATTCATGTAGTCTTTCTTTTTCACAGCAATTTTGAGCACTTGCGTGGCTCTGTGGTAGAACACCTGCTTGCCACGCAGGAGGCCTGGGTTCGATTCCCACTCGAATCCCAGACGTTGTATTGTTTCTTTATTTGCATGTATCCTGAGTTTTCGCACGCGGACAACGCTAATGTTTCGCTCACAACCAACGACGCAGACACCGGAATTTCTGCGAAACGAGCTCTTCAATGCTGCCGCGTTAAAACAGTACAGTCAGCGTCCCCTGTGCCTTCATTGGCTTCATTATCTGTTGGTTTTCACTAATGGTCGTATCAAAGAAACAAGCCCTTAAAATTCCCTTCTTTCGTTCATATCCTACGATGAAGTATGACTGCTCATGCAGTCCTATAAAATTGTCACTAGAGTCAATATTATTACAACACTAAAACAAGTAATTCTTTGCACTTCACGGAATGTCCAGGTCTTACACGCGTATTTATGGCACACCTAAATTATTTGCGTAAAAAAAAACTCACATGGTCCCTTATGCGTCCGCCTCAGTTGGCTCGAAGGCGAAGCCATCTTCTTTTTCTTTCAAGTCGATGTACAGAACCTCCCCCCCCCCCTCCGAAATCTTTCGTCAAATAACGTGGTTTTGCAGTGCCTCCAGGATCGGAGGCAGTGTAAGCTTTTTGCACCTCACTTTGTTTTGCACTGTCTGCAATGATGTCATGTGATGACGTCAACATGTGACGGCATGTTAATTGACGTCACAGTGACGTCATGATGACGTCACATATTTTGACGATCTGTGACGTCATATGACGGCGTTATCACGTGATAATAATTTTTTGCATCACTCGTGTTGACGCTGCCGACGTGGGACGCCAACACGGGACGCCGGTCAGTTTTTCCGTTTGATGAGGCATCTAAAGCTTTCGCCTTAAAACATGTGGTGAGCTTGCGAACCTTGATGAGTTCGACCTGGCGCTAACTGCACAGTATGTATTAAGTGAAGTCACTACATTTATTACGGCGAAAGCCTTATATGCCTCACTGAACACGAAATTTGATTGTCGGCGTCGTCGTCCCGCGTCGTCGGTGGCGTCTCGCGTCCTGCAGCGTCGGGGACGAGTGGTACAAGAATCATCATCACGAGATGACGTCACCATATGACGTCATCATGACGTCACAGATCACATTGTTTTGTGAGGTCATCATAACGTCACATATTCTGGCATGACGTCATGCGACGTAACGCCTCGTAATGCCGTTGTAGCGCCCTCCTTTGGGCGGTGAACAAAACCGGAGAGCGCGCGACCTCAAAAGAAGAAAGTAAAGACAACGCTTCGCAGTGGCACGGCTCGTGTTCCCTGCTGGCATCGATTCTGGTTCAGCCGTCTCGTTCCTTCGCTCCTGTGGCATAAGCCTACAACGTCATCACATGACGGTGCAGGATTGGTCAAAGGTTGCCTGACTACGGAGCCAGTGATAAGCCAGGTGAGGTGCCTCCGATCCTGGAGGCAGTGCGAAACCCCGCTAGGTGCACAAAGCTTTCGGAGGGTGGCGGGGCAGGAGCAATACATCTAGGGAGCATACATGACCGGCTGCTCATGCAGGCCCCCTTATACATCGACTGAGAAGAAGCATAAGATGGCTTTCGCCTTCGAGTCGTCTTAGGTGAATGCACAAGGGACCCTGTGGTTTTCTTTCTTTAGCTGTTTACTGTCTTGCAACTGGACCATGATGAAGCTCATGTAGTGACAAAAAATCACAGGGTTACTTATGCATTCACCTAAGACGACTCGAAGGCGAAAGCCATCTTATGCTTCTTCTCAGTCGATGTATTGGGGAGCCTACATGAACGGCCGGTCATGCAGGCTCCCTAGATGTATTTATCCTGCCCCGCCACCCTCCGAAAGCTTTGTGCACCTAGAGTGGTCAAATTTCTGTCAAATTTCGTGCTTAGCGAGGCATATAAGGCTTTCACCTTAACATATCTCCACGCCGAATGACACTCAGTGCTTTTATAGGTTGATTTTATTATTTAGAGATGACCCAAGTTTGCAGAAGTTTCAATATTGAATGTTGCTCGCTAGTAACTTTAGCAAATGAGCCCTTGGAACTTCGAAAATTCTATTTCTCATTGAATTGCACGTTTTCAAAATTAACAACTCATCTCTTTCAGTTCGGCATTGACACCGCGGAACTGGGTACCGTTTATATGGTTCAGTTTGCCAGCTACACAATATCGGCGCTTCTGGTGGGCATCTTGTGTCAACTAAAGGTACCGTGCGCCTTTGATTATGCCATAAAATGTTTCATTTCGCTTTGCCTATATGAAGAACATTGTTATGAGATCCTTGAAGTGTTCCAAATCACCCACCTCACATAATGATGAACATTCTATGGATCTAGAAGGACTGAAGTTTTTAAATGTCTACTGCGTTTATTTAGCTAAATCTCAACTATTTCAACCGTCCCATGAGGTATCTAACTGCGAGCGATGCCAGCATAGCGCGTACGCACGCGCACTTTAGCATATTTAAAATGTTTAAAATGTTCTGACTGAGGGACTGGAACATTGCACCCCCAGTATTGAAGCCCGATTTTCTATCCATTAGGACACAGTAGCTTTGTTTTACAGCGAAAGCTGTACATGGCTAGGCGAAACGGAAATTCGTCTGTCCGATGTTGACAGAAACTTCTCCATTGGCTGCGCCGTCAGTGACGTCGTTCTATAGATCGCGCCCAAAGGCGTGCCCAAGCGCGTGCACCACTGGCTGCGCCGTCCGTGACGTCGTTCTCTCCGTCGTACACAAGCATGGCGGGCGGATGCTTGGAGGAAGCGGCGAGGAAGTGGCGCTGCGGGCAGAGTAGCGTTGCGGTCCCTATATAGTAGCGTCAACGGGGCAATGGCGTGAAGGCGCTCACCGGGGCCAACGCCCGCTTTCGGCGGGAGTTTCTCGAGCGGCACTTCGGCTGCGGCTGCGACGCCTGCGACCGCCTAAGGTTCGACAACAACCTGGCTACGATCGATGGGATCCGGTCTCAACAGCAACGAAGTAATGCCATGGAGGTACTGACTCGGTGGTTCCCAGCTGCTCCCGACGTCGGTCAATTTCGGGTCTGAGGGACATGCAAGGAATCTCTAATCAAAGGCAGTCTGCCAAATTTAAGCACCGTTAATGGCTACGTTTACCCACCGATGCCTTCACATTTGCCCAGGCTCAACGTCGTCGAGGAACGACTAGTGACCCCGTGTCAGCCGTTCATTTGTATTCGGCAATTAACATACGGCGACAGACAATATGCAATCAAATGACAAATTGTGAACGTTCCGATCAACACGCAAAACACCCTGAAAGTCTGCCGCTTAACATCGCAGACGACGTAGCAGTCGAGGTACAGATCAAGCGCCGTCTCCTCGCAAAGCGTACATACAAGCGGGGCGTCGTCAATAAATGCAACATCAAAACCTGGCTACTGTACCTCATTGACACCGCTTTGTACCTGTCGGTACAAGATACGAGTAGAGCCCGCCACGTTAGACGCCGTCCTGAAGACGAGCCGATTAACGAAGACGAGATCGAAGCCACTGCCGAAGTAACGGATCCCGACGATCCCGTTCAGTGCGCGTCTGCCACGCACGCATTGAGCCACACGGCAGTGTTCGACGACGCAGCCGTGGACTCAACTCGTCTCGTCGACGGCACGCATTATACCTAGCCATCGCTTCCGGACAAGGGCAGGTTCCTGTGACCCTACTGTACGACGAACACGCAGAGGAGTTGTTGTTTCCGCAGATATACTTCGGCCATCCGTGGAAAATTCCCAAATTCACACGCCACGCCGTTCTCCAGAGCCACCAGTGCGATACGGGGCTCGGACCGTCGAGGCGTGTAACTGGCTCACGTCTTGTTACATGGCCATGAAAGTGATCCGGTGCAACATCGTCGAAAAGACCGTCACATTCCGTACCAACGATGTTACGAGCACCATCACTCGTCAACAACTAGGGAGCGGTGACTTCGTGGGAGATGCGCTTGGCGTTCATGCGTTCATGCGTTCATGCATGGCGTTCATGCGTGGAGTCCCAAACACGGTTCATTACTAGCAGGAACGCAAGAAGGAGGTCTAGGGAGCGGTGACTTCGTGGGAGATGCGCTTGACTGAAACATGGCGCTCATGCGTGAAGTCCCAAACACGGTCAATTATTGGCAGGAACGCAAGAAGGAGGTGTTCGCAATATGACGATGCAACTCGTCAAGCAAACGGGATTTCTAACTTTGTCGGCCTCCGAAGTTCATTGAGACCGCTTAATTGAGCTCCTCGAACGCATCAGGGTACACGGAGACTACACGCAACGCCGGTCCGTGCAGGAGATGGCGCTCCTCGAACGCGTCGAACTTTGGAACAATGACGCTGTGGCGTGTGCTATTTACGTCAACAAGCTCTTCGACGTCATTCTCAACATCCTCAAAGAGCGGCGTATTTCGCCGTTCAAACCATACCAATAATTGAGAAAGGCTTCAAAACACCGTCAGGAACCCACTGCTTAAAGCGGGGGACAGACGGGTCCGATTTTCCATGCGATCCGACGGCCGACGCCGCGGTGGGGGAGAGGGAATGGTGGCTGTACGATGCTATGAAAGGTCACCATTCCGGTTTCCCCTCCGCCGTGTCGGACGTCGAATCGCATAGAAAATCGTACCGTCTGTCTCGCCCTTAACACCGGTGCCGGACGTTTCGGCTTCGCTGTTTAACCATCTGTATGGAGTGTTTGGGCGGTGATTTTTTTCTTTTGTGTTTCTTTTTTTTTTGCGCGTGCCTCATCAGCTGGAATACAACACATTTAAGAACGTACATCGTGCCAGCACGCGAAATCAAACACTTGACACTTTTTACAAGCTTCTTTAACAATTTCGTTCGTGCAAGCCAGCGGGCTTTCACAACGCCGACGGGATGTCGTCAAGCTGCTTGTTCAGTGGAATGTACGTGCATATCGGCACCTAAGGAAACACTTCGTCAATGACAATGCTATATACATTGACTATGACAATGATCTTTAGATGGCATATACTGTAAATTTTTTCTTGCTATGGCCGGAAACGCGCAAACTTGTGCCCTTGGCTTCGGCAAAGACAGCATTGATATGCTTTACGCAGCATTGACGAACGTGATTAAAAGGCTGCCCTGAACTCGATCAGAGCGGTTTCGTGGCGCCCGTATTTGCACAAAAAGAGGCTGGCTGGCAAGCACTTGAATGCAATTTAGAATTCACAGTTTTACAGTTGCAAGTGATGCTAGCGACCACCTTTGTTTTCTTTTTCAGCTAGCGTACTGATGTTTAAATGCAAAAGAAAATATTTTTCTTAAACAGACTTGCATTATTCCATTCTACCTTATTTTTTTTTGCAGATGGATGCATTTATTGCCTTCGTGGGGCAATTTCTTACAGTTTTCGTGTTTCTTTTACAAGGACCAGCGCCTTTCCTTCCAGTAAAAGCGTAAGTAAAAGTTATTCAGTGCCAACGGCAGAAAAAAAAACGGCTTCCCGAAAGCCATGTCATGTATGGCTTTCTCGTGTTAAGTATTTCTGGTTTGTTCGGTAACCTGCCCTTTCATATTAACGATGAGTAAGTGCACATGTGTTTTAAGCCTTTAAAAAGCACACACATGGTCAGAAACATTGTGCTATAATAATGTATGCTAACAAATGAAAATGCTTCTGTACAGCTTGGAAGGCGTAATGAAAGCACAATTTCAGCAGATCGAGACTCCTTTGTGAGCAACTCTCACGCTATGGCCCTTTGCACCATAAACACCTGGAACCACGTCCGAGCAGAGAGTATTCCAGATCTAAGCAGATTGAACTAAGTGGTCGAATGGGTCACGACTATGATTCCGACACGACAACGTCAAGTTCTGGCTGTAATGTGCATCGCGGGCTTTCACAAAAGCCCTCCACCACGCCTATTGCATAACAGCATTATAAATATACTTAACCCAAAAACATTTAGAATAGGAGACATGATTTAGCCATTGTACATCAAGCTTTTAACGATTTAGCATCCCAAATAAATTCTGTGGCTACGATAGGAGCTACACGATATTGAACTCCGCATTATTCTTCAGCACCTATGTCTTTTTCGCCTCGAACATTATTTTAAGTACGCATTTTCCCCATAACAGTTCGGCCTCCATGACCAGCAATCTACTTCGCGTCCGTGCATTTAGCAACAAAACACCATAACCAGGCAAAAGCCTTGTGTTCCAGTCAGACAATCAGGAAACAGAGATCTTGATTCCGTGTTTTTGGTATTATATCCGGCAAACACTGGCGCATGCAGATACCAGCCGTTTTAAACGCATTCGTTACGAGCTATATTATGATAGCCGTTTACGCTGATCCACTGTTGATGAATCATTACGTTTAAGTAGCACCTCCTCACGTGTTATTGCAATGAATTTGTGGAGCACAGCAATTCTGCAATAATGTGGAGCACTACATGGCTGAAGTGCACTCACTATGCAGCTGCATTCGTTGAAACTATATTTATGTTCTTGATGCACTTGTAAATATGTCCACATGATTGACTGCATATGAAATGAAACAAAGAAAATGTAAATATTATCGGTATTGTGAAAAAACATTCAGCTGAGATTAAAATGTTCCTCATGGTGCCTCAAACATCACAATTTTCATAAGCTAGTGTGAAATATGGTTCGAGTAGCCCGTAATTCTTCGCAATTATTACGCTACTGAATAAAGTTAAGTTTCCTGTACTTGCCTCCTTTCTCTCTTCAGAGCTATATGGATGGTGTACCTCTCTCAAGTGTTCACGGGGACAGGAATGGCCGCTCAGTTCGTTTGCGGTTATTGCCATGCACTAAAGCACGCAGTGTAAGTTTCGTCATTAGGACGGCATGCATGTAGCACTGTTGGGTTATGGTCGACTGTATAGAAAGGGCGCTTAATACATTTACATGTAAAACCTTTTTTATATCTGTCAGAATTATATCTAATGTTATCAAATACAGCAATAACAAAGTCATCGAAGCAAATATCTAAAGCAACATCGCAGCATGCTGTCCAGTGGTCTTAGCGGATTTCAGCCGCCCGCTGCTTTCATTATGGATTTTCGCGTGCGTCCACCCGGGGATGAGACAGCGCGTCGACTTGGGAGCGGTACATGCGAAACCATGTGACGCTCCCTAGCGTGCGAAGACGCGCCGGGATCACGCTTTCGTACGCATGATGCACAGTGCGTGATTTTCGCCACTGATGCTATCCGTGAGGCCTTCCTACACACCACCGCTGATTATGATTTCCTGCGTACCTTCGGGAAAGAATTCGCTCAAGAAAAGAACGAAGGTGGAATATGCATAATGTATCTGGAACCTGCCCTAGGGTTATCATTTAAAGCCCTTGAAGAAGTTCGAAATCGGCCCGTCAGGTATATTCATTGCTTATACTCTTACAACGTCAGCGTATTATGCTTAAAAAACAATCTTGCATATCACTTCTTCCCTGTCATCGCCACATCAAAACCATTCTCCTATTTAACCGGTTCTGTTACCCAAATACATTGTCCCTGCAACACACCGTTCACAAAGCATCGGTCAAGAACTGCACGACGCAAAAACAAGCTTGCACATGCATTCATTTTCAGTAATAATAACAATTTCTGGGGTTTCAAGTGCCCTCCCTCGTGAAGATGCTGCTATCACCTGCCAATTGAAACTTTCTCATTATGTAATTACTTTTTATGTTCTCGAAAATGTGGTAACGGCTTGTATACATAACGCGCCCACCCTTTAGGTAATACCCCAGGCAATCTGCAATGAAATGATGCAATGTGAAAGCGATAAGGTCAGAGTTTCGCTCGCAGACGTCCCGACGTCCACGTTCATTATGCTTGGCTCAAGCTATCTAAGATGCCTAATTTTAGCGACCCAACTCGAAATCATCTCACTGTCTTTGTAAATGACACACTTATGTCATTGGCAGCTCGCTCATAAATGCTTTATGTTAATATGTCACGAAGAGCTGTCACGTAGAGTAATATGCCACTAGGTACTTAAACTATCTTCAAGCCGAACCTGTCATTAAAAAAGCGCTTACAAGTGAATGTGTGATCCGCATAACATGTTCTCCGTTATGCAATGAAACTATAATGATGTAGAACACTTCACTTGGTCCTGCCGGTGCTTTAGTGTCGAAGGGAAGATCCTGCTTGACAGTGTAAAAGAACTTGCAAATGCATGTATACAAGAGAAAATATTCGTCGAAGGAAGGACCTATAAAAGTGCGCAAGGAGGTTTCATGCCTACTACTTGAACATTAGGCTTCACTGAACTTATAGACAGCTGATGCAAAAATGGACGAACAAGAATAAAGAGAGAAAAATACCAATTGCCTGCGTAGATTGCCAGGCTAACGCTGCTTGCAGAAAACCCCTAAACCAGCCAAACAACCAATAATAATGCGAAAAATCCGGAATCAAATTTGACAAAGTATGCCGATAAAATTTCGCTAGAGCTTGACAAAGATTTTGCTCATCTGTCTGTCTGCTCACAAAATTAACCCAAATACTTACAGGGCACGAGGATACCCAGACGATATAAAAACGACGTCTTTCGTTTCCACTGTCGTATTTACAAGTCTTGTCTTTGGGTAAGCCTGCTCTTGCTTGTTACTTAGTTTCTAGGTGTTTCCTTATATACATATGTAATTCCAGAATTAAGTTTAAAACATTAACTGATTTTGTTGCGGGGACTACCTCCAGAAGTGAACAAAAAGCGTTTACAGTCAAGTGCACCAACCAGACATAAAACACTCGTGGAAGAACCTCCGAACATGTTCGTCATTGTTAACAGCCTTGTTTTGTAAAATTTGCATATACATTGCAGTATTTTCGGTCGATGTGCATGTTGATCTTTAGACCTAGTGGCACACATCTACTCTGAGGGGATCGCGAAAAACTTTTCCCGATTCCATCGCCAACCATGCTAGGACATTTTTTCTTCATACATTCACAATCAAAGAAAGCTGAGCACAACGTTTCTTTGGCAGTGTAGATCTAAAACATATTACCAGCTCAATTTCAAATGAACTATAAGCACTGGGTGTTTGTTGCTTTTCACAGGGCTACATTGACGCCTCCTATTGCTGGATATCTTGTGGAAAGGTTTGGATATAGGAACGGGTCAATGTTCATGCTTGGCCTCCTTTTATTTTGGGTGAGTACGTTTTACATTCAAACTCCATGGACAGAGAAAAATGTACCTATATTTCTTTGCTTGATTATGTATTTTATCATTAACGCTTAACTCTAAAGCAAGAACGTTATGTGTGCGCAGTGCAATGCAGCAAAAGCAAGAACTGCCAACACATATATATGCACATGCTTTCAACTGGCTCCATGTAAACAGAACCGGTATAAAATGCTCTCAGCAACATTAACACAACATAATCTGTTCGTTAAATTCATTTCCCACATAGCAACCTCACATGTTATGTCATTCTTTCCTGTGTAAAGCTGTGGATGACGTTTTAACATAGATTTGTACCTCAAATATGCACCTTTCACATTTTTTGCCTTTTCACAAGCGACATCCTGCTCCTTATTTAATGTTCTGAGTTTAAAACCATGACTTGAACCTGTAACAGCAGATCTAATCATCTTTACCTCGCGAACCTCGAATTCTTGCTGGGGAGGCCGACAGTGCAGAGATCACTTATACCCCTGTCACACTGGACGTTTTAATTTCATTCGAATGGACTGACATTCGCATCTAATGACATTATGCGGCTGCTACACAGTGATATTTAATGTCATTAGAATCGAATGCATTAAGAAATCGAATGAGTTCGAAAAATGCCCCCACCTCCCCGAAGGGAATCGTGACGAAATGCGAATGCATTTCTTGCGCCGAGAGTACACGGCGCAGTAATTTTAATGGCGTAAATTAATGACGACACGAGGATTCGTACCGTAACCATTTATTTACACATTCATCAGCACCTGTTTGTGTTGTCATTGTACCTGACGGCCATAATCTCAGCCTTGTGGTCGCCGTTGGTATATAGTACACTCTACCGTTGGCGTTTCACAGCGGCGTCTCGAGCACACATTTCTTCTTGAGAGGCGCCCAGCCAGCGGACGGGAGAGTGGGGCGCAGGGAGGAGAGAGAGCGAACGGCGAGAGAAGGAGCGGCGAAGCACTGCACCCAATGCCACCTAGAAGAGCGGTGCGGAGCCGGCGCGCGCCCGCGCAAACCGCGGTGAGGAGGCGGAGCGCGCGCAGTCACATGGGGTGTGACGTCGCTGCGCCGTTGCTACAGACGCTCCTCGCGCCGTTGCTATGGGACGGCGGATTCAGGGTCGCTTATAAAGTGCATTCGCACTTAAAACTCATTCGCCGTCGCAGCCGAACCGAATGTATACTCTCTACCCCAGAGACTACTTAAAATATGGCATTCAGCATTCCCAATTTGACAAGCATTCATACAAGCTCGCTATTAATGTTGCTTTTTTTGAGGCATCTCTCATTTTAACGAGAACAGGTGTACGCAAGGCTGCTGCAAAATCTTTTTACTCCCCCACTCAGTGGCGTCTGGCCGCCGGCGCTCTCGGTCGTAGTGTAAACAAACAGACGCTTGTGTGCACGTGTATCTGCAGCGATGGCATTAGCTCCACGAGCACACCGGATCCAGGCGGAGGCGTTTGCTCTCATAAGGCTATGGGAAGACAATTTTGCGGAGTTCCTTTGCAAACTGCTTTCCCACATAGACGCATGTGAGACTGTGTTTTGAAAGCGAATAAACGTGGAACGGTCTGGGTTTCTGAGTGTGTGCTGTCGCACCGCAAACTGCCACGGGTGCCTCTGTCACTTGGGGTGGGGGAAGCTTCAATAGACGCGGCACATCCTTTTTTTTTTTTCGTCACGCCGCGAATGCCTTAGGCGAACGCACTCCGCCTTGTTTCACATTCATACCCAACAGGCTGCGTCTTGATTCTTCTTCTATCTGAAGATCAATGAGTCTCTTCGACTGCCTTATGCGCTTTTCTCGCAACGCGAAGTACAAAGCAACTAAATGCTTTATTTGCTGCAGCTTAGCGTCGTTGTTCAGCGGCACTGCCATGTCAGCCATGTTGCTTGTGATTATGTTGCTACTGGCTAAGCGTCGTGTTGGCTTACTGTGGCCACATATTATGCGATACAAAATTTGAACCGTTAATTTTTTTGTGAAGCGACTTCCCACATGTCTTTTAAAATAAATAGCTTCACTTTTCTACAACTCTAGATGACCTTCCTCACCTTTCCCGGCCATTTTTGTCTGAATTATCGACATTGGTATCATGAACGAATCACATTACTTTTTCCTGTGTAGCACCATCACCGATCGAATGGCATTCGTTGCACCGAATGACATTCGAACCTAATGACATTAACACCTCCAGTGTGACACGGGTATTAGTCTGCGTTACATATGTTACGCAGTATGATCTCCTGCGTAAAAATCCACCTTTGTTGCTTACCTCACACACCATTTCCTAGGGATCCCTGAAGGGCGGCATTCTGATGAATTATGGGCCGTCTAATGGTATCGTCATCTTCAACCGCGCTGTCTCCTTCCTGTAAACCGCAGTAGCTCAGTGTGTCACCTAAGTGATAATGACTGGTGTCTTACAAACTAAGGCCGATACATGCAATAAGGCGTGATCTAAATATTGTTTTTTTTTATTTTTACAATCTAAGGCATAGATCTTCCATAATGATTATAAGTATTCAACTTTACGTATATACGAGACCTTTCCCTTTGTTTGGGTTTGTTATTGTATGCAGCATTTAGGCAATGTATTTTGCACGCTGACGCGTTAAAATGTTCTACGATGACGTGAATTCAGAATTAATGTTTGCGTGAATCTGTACCTTCTTTTCATATTCTGCCTGTAATTAGAAATGCTATTTCTTACCACGCCCTTTTCTACCTTTCAGACTCCCGTTACATTCCTTCAGTGGATGGCAACGTCCTGCAGCAGGCAACGAAAGAAACAGTGTGACATAACGACTTATTCCGGTACATGTTGACCGCACACTGCTAATTTATGCTGATCCTAAAGAAAACATTACATCTATGCTCGCTCGCACAATTCCATCCAAGCAGCCAGCCGCCACGTTCAAAGACTTCATGTGTATTCGAGCTAAATGAATAATTAAGGAAATTCGAGGGGCTCAACTGTTATTCATCGGCAAGCCGATATAGAATCGAAGAACGAATCCAGGTGAAACATAGGGAACAAATAATTGTTAAATTTAATAGAAATGCGGAGAGAATTAAGCAAAAGAAATGAAAGAGAGCGAAAGAGCAGAACGATCACTTAAAGGGGGGAGGGTACTTTTAGCCTTGTATCGTGGCCAGAGTTTTCCCAAATCTGGAGCGGGTCGTATGTATCTCTTCTCGTGTGTGTATGGCGCGGCACCGCGGGCTAACCGCCGAACCATCTGAAGTTAGACTCCGTGTGTGTGATGTGTAGAAGCGACAATTCTCTTTTCCCCTTTTCCTTGGTCGCTTGCTCAGGCCGCCTTTTTATCTAGCCTACGAAGATAAGACAGGGATAACCCGCCCGCCTCGCCCGCCTCCGGCGGCTCTCCGTCTTTCCTCCCGCTGTCATTTCCCTGCCTCGTTTTGCGGCCACTGACGAACGCTCCAACAAAGCAATTGTCGCTGTTGCTTCCTTCGTTATGTATCTTATTCTTTTTTTCTCTTTTTTGCTATTTCTTGCTTTTTTTGAAAGTGTCGTTTAGCGCCCAAACTGGGTGGGCGGCCCTTGTGCTGTGGGTTGGGCCATGGCCGTATCATTTCGACTACACCCTCCGAAGAAGGCTGAACCGCCAGGCGAAATTGCTAGGACAAAATAGATATTTGTTTGGTTTCCTATATTGTAGTACGAAGTTTTTCATTCACACACACACACACACACACACACACATATATATATATATATATATATATATATATATATATATATATATATATATATATATATATATATATATATATATGCAGAAACAGAAACTGGGCTAAATTTCATGGGAGCGTAAAGCGAGCCTAAGTATCTTTAACTTCTAACATAGTTGGAATCAAAATGGGGCCATTCCTGATTGTAACGTGAACTCAAAAAGGCAGTTCCTAATCAAAAATGAGCCAAATGCTGCATCTGTTTCAAATAAACTGAGCCAGATTCATTAAACCAGCGCTGCGTCAACAATCGTGACCAAAACAACCAACATGGTCTCATCCAATCTGTTTCATTTGTGTCCTCGTTGCTTTGCTATCGTGTTTACGCTCCACAATTAGTTTTTCTAGGACGATTTGGCACTTACTGATGGGCATGATGTTGCAGGGCAAACTCGAATATAAAGAGTAAGAGGCCGGCTTTCCTACTTCTTAATGCCTCTTAGCGTTTCTTTTCGAGTTTAGCGCTGCAGTATCATGTCCTCCTTTCGCTCGAAGACGATGTATTTGAAATAAAAGATATATGAAATGAAAATGTTGGGCCCCGATCTATTCCTTGAAGAAGTTATCCGAAACGGCATGGCATAAAACGAGCTCTGAAGAAGAAGACCTGGAACACTTTTCAAGGCCTTCAATAGCTGCCAAGAACAAGAAAACGCTGATGACAGTCCAGAATAGTGCGCCTTTTGCCAGGAAGGACCACTCGCTCTTCAAGTCTAATTGTCGCCATCACGCGCATGCGACGGAGGACGGCACCGATCGAAGCACAAAGATGATGTTAATTTTATCGCAAAATATTGCTGTACCGTAAATTCGAATCGTTTTAGACTTCTTTTTATGGGCTAATTCACGCCCAAATGAAGTGTTCCAATCTATAAAAGCCATATACGTACAAACATTACTCCAAAATACCGACGATAGTGAGCTATATTGATTTTAGCCGCAAGACAGATTTGACTTATGTAGGGGACAGGAACGCACTAGCAAAAAATTGTTGGAGCAGGCCCTACCATATTGGCAGTAGCAAAAAAAGTGCGTTTGTCTCAGTTTCAGTTAAAGTGCATTTGGGTCTTTTAGAAAAAAAAACGGCATGTATGTATGTATGTATGTATGTATGTATGTATGTATGTATGTATGTATGTATGTATGTATGTATGTATGTATGTATGTATGTATGTATGTATGTATGTATGTATGTATGTATGTATGTATGTATGTATGTATGTATGTATGTATGTGCGTGTGCGTGTGTGTGTCTAAAGTCTAAGCCAGCTTAAAACGAAAACCTGAAAGCTTCGCTTCATTAAACCACAGCCTTCATTTCTAACTTCCATTGGGCACATGTGTACAAAATTGTGGACGTGGGTTTAATGACCTGCGGCTGTGTTTTACAGCAGCCGCATGCAACGCAGGGAACACTTGAAAAAAAAAAACAAAATTACACTTATGTCGCTGGCGTTTTGCTGTTATTCCTTTTCTTTCTTTGTTGTTTTGCTTGTTAAAATTGCTTTCACACAAGAGAGCGTTTTTTTTTTCGAAAGTCTGCCCTTAGGCATAATATTTATTCAGAAATACACATATAAATTTGCTTCGTGTATGAAGTCCAGTAACGAGCGGTGGTGAGGTCCACTAATCCAGCGGTCAAGGTCGGGTGGTCGGCCAGGCCTGAGGCCTGTTGCACGTAAATTCTAAAGAAGATACATATGGCGTTTCGTGTGAATAGTAGATGTACTGTACGTCCACCCTCTACAACTGAAGAATTTTACTGTTTATTTGGTCACATATCTAGCTCTGCAATTCCAAAGACAAACTAACAAAACAAAATCTTTTTCCCAGATTGCGGTAAGTATTATAAACAATGTAGCGCAGTGTGGAATGCAGCGGACAGCTTTAACCCGTGAGTTAAGATTCGACGACCGATGAAAGCACTTGCCACTACAGTTGCAATTCTAGTATTGATTAACTTTTAGGCGCGAATCCGCGCAATAAACAGTACCACAGTTAGCTCATGCTTCCAGCAGAAGTTTCTCATTATTCACCGTCGCTAAAACATGCAATATTGTTACGATAGGAATTTCAAATATTGGTGTGAAACCTCACATCCCCAAACGAGCGGCCTGACCAGCTATTAAATCCGACCCTGGCATATATGCCCGCAAAAAAAAAAAAAATTCAACCATCTCCGCTTCACGGACACCTGGTGGCGTTCCCTTCGTCAGGCTAACGCATTTGTATGTTTTGCAAGTCTTTCAGATATGTTGCATCACTGCTCTTTATTATACACTATCTGTTAAGCCTTGAGGTGGTAGTATAGTTTTATTGCACCGTGACCATGCCACTCTTATACACAGGCTTACAAACAAGCCTTCGCTTAAGATGTTCCGATATGTTGTATCACTGCTCTATATTAAATACTCCTCGTTAAGCTTTGAGGTGGTAGTACGGCCACAAACCTCTTATAACCACAAAGTATCACGTGACAGTGGTGTGACTATGGTAACGCGCACGCCATTTGTTGGGCTAACTGTTGCCTTCTTCCTTTACCTTGCCTGAGTTTTACCTGAAAGGTAAAACTCACGCAAGAGCAGCTGCAGCAGTTCAGTAGCTGCGCTACAACAGAGACGCTTGTGAAGCGCTGTCGGTTTACAGCTTCCTGTCATGCCAGCGTATTTTATAAGCCTAGCATCACAAACATGAGCAGCTAAGCGTGCTGTTCCGAAGAATACATATAGAAGTCTGCTAAGCATAGCGTATTAAATACAGAGTGTTTCAGATAAAAAGCACAAATGACTAAAAAATTAAGCATACGTGCTACGCGTCTCCAATTAGCGCAGTATTGTTCTCAGCTATATAGAGCACGTCAGAATATTTCTTTCCAATCCGCAAAGCTCGGAAATTAACGAATATTTCTTAATAAACTTCTTAAATAGTAACTCTAGAGAAAAATCTTCAATACAAAAGTTGTAGCGCTTGTTCAGAAACACCTAATTTTTCAATCTATGGTAAGATAACTCCCCTGCTTGATTTTTTCTGGCCTTTCTTTAGAGCGCGCGAATTAAAAAAAAAAAAAACACCACGTGACTGGCGCGCCTAACGCGCGGTGCTTTTAGTGCCCTCAAATGTAAGCTGATGAAATTATCAAAGGCTGCTCCGCGCACGAAGGTCGATTGAGCAGCCTGTATCGGTGACTGCGATGGACGCCAAATGATGGTAGGGGTGTACCGTCTAAAAAAAAAATCTACAAAAGAGCGGTCGCCACGCGTGAGTGAATCTTTTATCTCGGTCCTTCATCACGCTGTCACCCTCGCCCCTTCCGATGTGTTTCTTCATTGGTGTGAAAAGAAAATAAAAAATGCCTACGCTGCATCTAATAATAATATCTGGGGTTTAACGTCCCAAAACCACGATATGATTATGAGAGACGCCGTAGTGGAGGGCTCCGGAAATTTCGACCTCCTGGGGTTCTTTAACGTGCACCTAAATCTAAGTACACGGGCCTCAAACATTTTCGCCTCCATCGAAAATGCAGCCGCCGCGGCCGGGATTCGATCCCGCGACCTTCGGGTCAGCAGTCGAGCGCCATAACCACTAGACCACCGTGGCGGGGCGCCTACGCTGCATCAAATGCTGCCTACGGTCTCATGTGGCATTTGCTCCGTGGCTTCCGCTTTTTCTTTGAAGAATTCTTTTGTTGTTGAAACGGTATGCTCCTTTTGTCGCTTAACGTCCATCGCTGTCACCGATAGCCTGTTCAGTCGATGTCCGTGCGCGAAGCAGCCTTTGATAATTAGTTCAAGTTACATTTGAGGGCACTAGGAGCGCTGCGTTAGGCGGCAGTCACGTGGTATTTTTAAAATTCTCGCGCTTTAAAGAAAGGCTGGGAAAAAAATTAAGCAGGACAGTTATCTTACCATAGATTGAAAAATTCGATGCTTCTGAATAAGCGCAAGAACGTTTGTACTGAAGCTTTTTCTCTAGAGTTACTATTTAAAAAGTTCATTAAGTAATCTTTGTTAATTACCGAGCTTTGCGGATTGGAAAAAATATTCTGATGTGCTCTATATGACTCAGAACAATACTGCGTTAATTTGAGACGCGTAGCGCCTACTCTTATTTTTTAAGTACTTGGTGATTTTTATCTGAAACACCCTGTATAACTCCACTGTTACCTCAATAAGCAAACTATGTTTTGGAACTTAGGTTGAAGAATCTTCATGTCTCTTGACGAATACAGTCTGGAAGAGATTACCAACTTTCAATAATACCGTCTGTTCAGAGTTACCACTAAGTGATTACTGACAGCCAATATTTTAAAAATTATTTTTCTGTGCTAATGAGAAAGCATGCTCTTTATAATCATAAAATGTCACCCCCGCATCCACAATCATTAACTAGTTTGACCACATGTGCTAGCTTCGCCACCAACCCCGTCTATAGTTCTGAGCAAAAGCGAAGTGTCTTATCTGTAATCTACTCGACTGCACGTGCGGTCGTGTCTATTCACGTGGCTCCGTGCAGACGTAACTCCGCTGCCCGAGCGAAGGTGTCCCTAGCGGCAGGAAGCGCAGATTTGGCGGGATGCTCTCACGCGCTCGCAACGGGGTGAAATCGAGGAACGATGCCTTTTACGATGACTATACCTTTCGTGCTTTTCGCGCTTGGCCAGTGACCATAGCGACGGTCCGTCCGCGTTATCAACGTGATCAGGCAGCTGCAGGTGGTGGACGATAAGAATAATATGGCATAAAACATTGCTTCGCGATTGCACCCCTGCTCGCTCCACGCTCCTGCTGTGAAGGCGCGAGGTATTTTCTCGGGCAGTTCGTTTTGTGTCGGTTGCGAACTCCAGGAATAATTGCGGCGTTGTTGGGTGCGATAACACCTACAGGAATTCTCCGGGCACGTGTTTTTACCGGTTTCCATTTAGAGAATATGAACGGAATCGGCGTGAACGGTGGATCGCGCTAGTTGGACGACAAAAGTGAGTGTTGTGAATAGATGGGGTTTTTTTTTCTTTGCGAGTGAGAATTTATGAATGCTACATTGCACTACAGCAACGATGGGTCTAATTGGACACCCGGGCCGTACAGCAGAATATGCAGCAGGAACTTTGTAAGAAATGTCAAGAGGCGCACCCAGCATACAATCCATCGATATTTCCTGAGCTCCGCATATTCACACAGATGGAAAGCGTTTTTTCATTCAGCGGCCGTGACAGTGCAATTGCTGGTATCGCCAGTTTCAAGCTGCCGCTGAGTTCGCTGCCGCGTTAGCCCGAGGGTGATAGGCTGTGACTGTTTAGTGAGCGAGGCGGCTACACGTGCGCAGTTTCGCTCATCGGGCTCGTCACCTCCGTTGTCTTACCCCAGCTCATGCATTTTATGTTGCCGCATTCACTGAGGATACACGAGGTCTGGCGAAAAGAAGCACACACGCTAACGCTACGTTCTCTGGCAGCGGCTAACAATTTGACTTCTTTTGTAAGCAAACGGGAAAGAAAACGCCTCAAGCGAAGCAACAAACGGCGCAGTGGCTTGCCGCCGCCTGCGTCGTCTGCTCCCTTGTCCCGCCAAATCTGCTGCCGTGGCCGCTTTGGCGCTGGAGGCAGCGCGCGACTAAAGTCACTGGAACGGGAAAAGTACCGCGACCGTCGTGCGTGCCGCCATATTTGGTCCAGTGCGGCTGAAGCTGCGGCGGTGCGGTGTTGATTTGACGTGGAGTAACGCATGTTTTACGCATTGCGCGCGCTTTTGCAGCCCCGAATGAAGCATACCTTTGTTCTCTGACTGATTAGGAATGAAATAGCGGCAATTTTCACTCGCCTACATGCTCACGCACGCGTACTAACGCGATAAAGAAATGCGAACTGCGCGGCATTTACGCGCTCGGCTGTCTGCATTTATTAAATGCAAAGCATTTCTTAGCGAATTTCTGTGACTTTGTACGTATCTATCTATCTATCTATCTATCTATCTATCTATCTATCTATCTATCTATCTATCTATCTATCTATCTATCTATCTATCTATCTATCTATCTATCTATCTATCTATCTATCTATCTATCTATCTATCTATCTATCTATCTATCTATCTATCTATCCGCCCCCGACTTTGTGCTGTCCTGGCCGCTTCGTTAATGGGAAGTACACCAAATTTGGTATGGCATAACATGACTGCATGACGAACTTAAATTAAGGTGATAACATGAAAATGATGACATGCATGCCATGTACGGCATGATTTACATGCCACGCTGAGGGTGCGATCGCGGCCGCTTCGATAGCTTGATACACAACAAAATTAGTATGGCGTGACAAGAGTGTATGACGAACATAAGTGACTGGTTATAATGTGCAAATCATGACAGACATGCCATGCAAAACATGATTTACATTACATGGTTTCGGGGCGCTCGTGGTCGTTTAATGAAATGCATATATACCAAAACTTTTATGACGAGCTATTTCTGTATGACGAACGTTAGTGATATGTGGTAACATGAAAATCATGACTACCATGTCATGTACGGCATGACTTACTTGCCACGCTCATGCTGCGATGGCGGGTGGTTCGCTAGCTTGAAATGCACCCAAGGTGGTATAGCGTGAGGTGACTGTATGACGAGCACGAATGACAAGTGGTAACGTGAAAATGAGGACGGTATTTATGTTGGTCATACAGTCACGTCACGCAATACGATTTTGGTGCATATCAAACAAGCGAACCGACCGCGAGAGCATCATGAGCATGGCATGTAAATCATGCCTTACATGACATGCGTGCCATTATTTTCATGTTACCCACCTGTTATTCACGTTCGCATTACAGTCACGTCACGCAATACCGATTTTGGTGCATATCAAGCAAGCGAACCGGACGCGAGAGAATCATGAGCATGGCATGTAAATCATGCCTTACATGACATGCGTACCATTATTTTCATGTTACTGCACGGTATTTATGTTTGTCATACAGTCACGTCACGCAATACCGATTTTGGTGCATATCAAACAAGCGAACCGGCCGCGAGAGCATCATGAGCATGGCATGTAAATCATGCCTTACATGACATGCATACAATTATTTTCATGTTACCTCAGGGTATTTATGTTCGTCATACAGTCACGTCACGGAATACCGATTTTGGTGCATATCAAGCAAGCGAACCGGCCGCGAGAGCATCAGTCATTATTTTCATGCTACCACCTGTTATTTGTGTTCGTCATACAGTCCCGTCAGGCAGTACCAATGTGGAGCAGTCAGTTTTCATAGCGCGCTGATCATTATATGTGAACCCCAAGGCGTCAATTTTACGCCAAACATAATAAAATGTTATTGTGCATGAACCTCCTGCAACAACCACGCGAAACAAGCTGCACTAGTGCAGGGTAGGCGCAAACATTCCCCGAAACATTCGCGAATTCTCAATGAAGCGCTTACCTGACAATGCGGGTATCATTCGTGCGAACAAATTTTTCCCGCCTAATTCTGTGCAGCCACACAGCCCGTCGTTTGGCATCCTTTTTCCCGCCGGGAATAGCAAAGAGGGCCTTACCCGGGCATTCTTCGATGCCTCGATAGGCTTTCGATGAAGTCTCAAAACGATACGGGATGTCGTAATGTTCCTGCACGCTTTCCTGAGCCTATAAAAACAATCGCCCTCCAAAGCGCCGTGCGTCTGCGCCCGGGAGACACTAGCGAGGCGAGCGGGCTGGACCATTTATGTGGCGAAGCCGCCGAAAGGGCACGGCGGCGAAGAGAAAAGGAACGCGGTACTTTTCCCGTTACAGTGACTTTACGCGCGACTGTGGCGGGCGTCACCGTTGCCGTTCTTTGCTGTAATCTCACAGAAAATAATGCTGAAGCCTTTTTTTTTACCTATACTCTTTTATAAGCCTCATGTTTTGCGGCTGCGTAGTGTTTAAACAAACAATGTTCGTAGGCTATCCATATGGCGCACGTGTTATGGCAGCAGCATCGCCCGCAAGAGCGATGCGTAGAATAGCGCACTGTCAGCATCAACACTTCGTACAATATATAGTGCAAGCAGCTGGCGTTTCGCCAAACTGCCTCCACTTTGCTCTTGGTTCGTTTCACCCGACGTGCAGATATTTTCTGCTTCATATCGGCATAGCAACAAAACAGCTCTTTCCAGCGTACACGGTATTTTTTTGCGTTATTGATTTCTTTATTTTGATCCTAGGACGGTGCTACTCGTCTACGGTGCTCAGAAATTAAAACATGTATAAGGTGGCATCCACTTCTGAGAATACATAACTTCCTCGAAAGTATTGCATGTTCCTGTTCCCTCCGCAACACTACGTTTAGATGCTCTTTCTTCAATTATTTCTATCCTTACGGGCTGTGTCAACCATTGCATGGTTTTGCAATAAAGCTTGGCTCAAAATGTGCTTCTCTACCACGATAAGACCATTCAAACGAACAAAAAAACACCTATAGGAGTGCTTTGGCAAGGATTGAGAGAGAGAGAAAGCTCTGTAATAAAAAAACAGAGAATTCTGCCGGCGTATATAAAGGCGCCTACGTGCTATACTCTGTATAGAGGTGGAGACTGAGGACAGAAAGGCCCTAGGAGGAGGAGGGCAGAGAAAAAAAAAGAAACTATTATGATCGTGGTATGTGCATGTCACAACGTAATGGTGATGATGTAAGTTACACTACAGTTTATATCAATTCGGTTAATGTCCTCGAGGAACCTGAACAGAAATTTTAAAATCTGATGATGCTGAGAAGGAGAAGACGTTCGTCCAAGTATTTTTCCGAGATCTAGCGGTAGAATATGCTAGCAACGATTGATCACAGACGTTCTTGTTGGTGCGGCATATCTTTGGAGTGTTTATCGCAGAAGCTTTTTACAGAAGGGAAACAGTACTTCTCATTTAATAATAATAATATCTGGGGTTTAACGTCCCAAAACCACGATATGATTATGAGAGACGCCGTAGTGGAGGGCTCCGGAAATTTCGACCACCTGGGGTTCTTTAACGTGCACTGAAATCTAAGTACACGGGCCTCATACATTTTCGCCTCCATCGAAAATGCAGCCGCCGCGGCCGGGATTCGATCCCGCGACCTTCGGGTCAGTAGTCGAGCGCCGTAACCACTAGACCACCGTGGCGGGGGGACTTCTCATTTCGCATATCATAATTAAAACATCTATAATACATTTCCTGCCCGCAAACAAGCGCTGCCACGAAAAAAAAAATCGAGATGGCAATGTACGTGCACTAAGGCCCAATTGGGGCCGCCTACAATGACTTTACTTTTCCTTCTTCGTTTTTACATGGTGATCTGGGTATTGCGTGCCTACAACATCGCAAACTCAAGTCCCAGAAAAAAGGGCTCTTCGTTCTCCTATATTTCTTTTCTTTTTGCCTAGTTAGCCAGACGCGAGGCCAACGCTGGCGTGGGCCCATTGCGTCGCAACGCGAGACACCTCACCGCAAGAGGCCTCGCGATGCGGAATTGTATACTTAAACACGCCTACTGTCCTCTTTTGTCAGGCGCGCGGCAGTAGCTACAGACATGGGTAAGGTCACACGCTACCTGAATCCCAACGGACTCAGGTGATACAACAGCGCTCAAAACAAAAGGTCTCGCGTAGGCTTGCCAGCGATACCCGTATCCAAAGCGTTACATATAGATAAGCACAACGTGTAATTGATCAGCAGACCCTGAAGAGGTGCGGACGGACGAGGCGGATGTGAAAGCTGCAGACATTTGTACGCTCAGAGCCACATGTCTGGTGCGGAAGAAGAAGCGTGGATTTCATAGGACTGACGACGTATTTGCTTTTAGGACACTCAAACCGAGGACCTGCGGAGCCCTATAGCCAAGGTATGTTCTCGTTATTTCACGTGATACCCCCCCCCCCCCCCAATGTTATTTTTTCAAGAAAGCGTTCACGTATCGAACTGTTTTATGGAAGGTAAAAACTTAGGCTTGCGGGTAAGGCATACTTTACTCAACAGCCCAGAAAAGAAAGGACGAATGAGCAGAGAGAAAGAAAGAAAGGGAAGGGGAATATTTAGTGAATCCTCAAGTAATTTGCTGAGAGCCACGTCCAGCATGTGACTACAGATAATTATGATAAAGAATGAAATTATATGCTCAGTGCACGAAACTAAATCAAAGTGCACACAAAATTCAAAACTTCTTGTTGGGACCAGTGTGTCTGTGAAGAAATATGTACGCTGAGCGGAATGCAGAGGCAGCCAAAACCCAAAGACATGTTGTTTATGCGATGGAATTCGTTTATGAATATGCGGCACAAGGTCTTTCTTGAAATGTATATATTCTGCAAGCGTAGGTTATGAGGGCTGTGTCTTGCCTCGCGCTACCCGTAGGACGAATATGTTACGTTGTTTTTAGTTTAAAGACAACGTGCAGCACAGCATGTAGACTTCGCTTCTTATTGGTCGTACAATTGGTCGTACCTTTCCTGTGCTCTGAAGTGAATTATGCTTTGCGGATGCTGTTTGAACACCGGTAAATTTTCATTGCGTTACCTGATCTGTGAGAAACTTCGACTCTTGATGTGTCTACGACGAAATCTGCGTAATGTGTCGCTCATTGTGAAAGAAGACATTTACAATACTCTCGCTTATGTTTCTGGAGATGCGTGCTCCGTCACATAATCATCGTGAATGACAGCTCTGCAAATTCTACAAGTTACAGAAAAACAGAGAGGAAAGGGATATAGACACAGGAAACTAAATCCCGAAGTTCGCACAGTACAAGTGTCCCTGAGGATGTGAAAACAACTGCACTCGGAAGCTCCACGTCACAAACACAACATTTGCGAACACGTAAGCGAGACTGCGTGTGCATCACACTACACGTACATCATTTGCCGTACGTGAAACAGTCACGCACTGAATTGCGTCTGCATATCCATCATCATGAAAAAGAAAACCCTTGCATTTCGCAGGAAACAAATATTCGAATCAACGTCGTTGTAAGCGTACCTGTACAACAACTTGATATGCGGAATTCCGGAGCATTCCAGTAACATCGTGCCATGTTTTCTTGCATATCGCGAGTTTTTGTTTCGCTCACTATGCGTAGTATACGGGCTCATCTAAGAACGGTACGTTCAACAAATACAAAAAAGCAGAATTTTTGGAAAACAGATATATTTTTGTCCGGTTTAAATCGATTTTAAATAGCTCCCAAGTTTCCGCGGCTATTCATAAGCTACGACGAGCAAATATACTTGAAGGAACCCTAAGGCGAAAACGATTTCTCTGGTATTAATAAAGTACGCTTTAGCAATATCGAAAGCAAAACTCTTGCCTCAAGAAGACGCTTGGTAGGTGAGGAAAAACGTAAAAAGAAAATGCAGCTTGCGACAACACCTTGGAGTTCTCGCACATATTCGCTGTGAAGTCACAGATTTTGGCAGCGTCTGCTAGTGCCTACGCCGTTGTTAATCGGTAAAAATGGAATACATTACCCTCTGAGGGGGCCAGATGCCTAACGTATTAAGGTTCAAGAAATGTTGTTAGAAAACACTCTGATATTTCCGATGTCACGTTGACGACCGTGGGCCGAGGTTATTGCGCGAAATGTAATACTGAAACGCTGACCTTAATTTTTTATTTTATAACCAAGTACATGATGGCAAACTAATAACAGCAGAGCTTTCAAGGAGCGATTTCTCGGTCTAAATTGATTCAATGTTTCCATTAAGCGTTCCTTTAACGCGAAATAAACATTATTACACCCTTAGGGTAGTTTATCCATCATACAAAATACTCAAAGCCTCGACAGCATTCACATGCAAATCTCATGTGAAATAATCAACGGGAGAAAGAGTCTACTAGTATGTTGCGTAGCACAAGATCTGAAGTCTATGTCTGCTGTAATGAATGCATACGTCACACTCGACTTTCAATAGACAGCCGTCGCTACAGGCAAGCCCTCCTGCCATGGTGCTCAACGGTTGTCCTTCAGGTTCCGGAAATTCATGAAAAACGCTAATGTGGATCCGGACGGTCATAGCCGAGCAATCCGTCTGTAAGAAAACACACACAAAAAAGCCATAGACGCGTTGTGCCCTTCATTCTCTCTCCCACTTTCCGCAAGAATCCTCACCTCTCTGACGCAAATCCCGCCTACAAACTTCAGCTGTTCGACGGCGTGCATGTATACAACCGCTTTCGGCATAAATACTTCATTTATCGTTCAGGAATAATCACAGCCCGTTGGGAGCTACCTAAGGTCCATACAGCGTGACCTCGCGCGCCGCATCGAAGCAATCCACCGCGCTGCGCATAGTCTATTGTTCGAACTTTTTACTTTAACTTCGCACGTGCTACCTGTTTCAGTAGCTGTTGGCAAGCAGCAACTGGTTTCCCATCGCGCGCTTCCCGCTTCTCTCTATTTTCTTTTTTTTCTTCCTAGCACGCAGTCCACGGCTGCAGCTCGTCGCTGCCAGGCAACGTGAGAAACCATTTCTTTCCCGCTTACAAAAGAGCAGCTGAGCCTCGGCAATTTTGCCACGGACGCAACAGCAGGAGAGTGCACTAACTTGACAACGCAATACTTGCCGTACTAGACGCACACAATGTCGCGTGCCGGTAATTTTACGACTTAAGTCCAAATGAATAGTTACAGCTGATGTGCAATGCTTCTTTTTTTTATCAAACTGCATCTCAAAGCCAGAGAAAAATAGCCGCGCAGAATCTCATCCGACAGTTGTCTGAGTGATGCGTAAGCGTAGAGTGTAAATGCAGGTCGCGCCCTTCTTAGATATAATTTCCGGGTGGCATCGCCATAGCGTCTGTCATCTTTCTGGCGTTCGTCAGCGTCTGGAACAGCTCCATGGTAGGCGTATCACTCGGCCACCGAAATCCATTCATGACATCAAGAGTTCGCAAAACTGGAATTTTCCTATGTCTACAATCCTCCATGTCAGCTTTAAATGTTTTCCTAGGGTGGACTCTCGTTACAACACCAAAAAATTCAACAAAGCCTTCAGAAAAAGTGTTTTTCAGCATTTTTTTGCACTCCGCGTACAGCTCATTCATATAGTTCATATATATTAACATTCTCCGAGGGTAGATGCGTATAGCGCAGTGAATAAGACGCTTTGGACACGTGGATGCTTGGCTTCATACGCAGCCTTACCAAGAAGATTTCTTTCACTTTATGCATTTCACTTCGTCTTGCGTGACAGAGAGGCAGATGGGAGGACAGTTTTCTCGTTTTATTTTAGTTCCGAATATAAAAACGCAACGCTTAATCCAAATTATGCGTAGAACAGAGACATTTTAGTCTATTTATCTGCACAGGAAATCCCCAAGAAAAAGCAGCAATATGGCAACGCCGAATTTGTAGGACGGTAGCTTCTTTGTTTTACATTTTCTGTTTCGAGACTTTTACGTGGTGTTTTTAGAGAACATAAACAATACAGGGATACTAAACAGAAAAACAATTTTTCTCGTATCAGTAAATTACTCTCTCTCAATACCAAAATCCTTACGCATGCCGCGAGAAAGCGCTTGCTAAGCAAGAAAGCGTGCAAAAACGAAATGCGGCTGGCGACGCCACTTTCAAATTCACACACCAATCGCCGTGAAGTCATACATTTTGACGGCGTCTACTGGGAACTACGTAGTTACTAATCGGTAAAAATTAAGTACATTGTCCTCTGAGGACGCCAGAGTCTTAACATACCAAGTTTCAATTAATTTCGTTGAGCCAATGTCGCCAAAATACGAAAAATACACTTTGAAATCAGTGGCGTCAGGCGCAGAAATTTTGGCGCGAAATCTGATGCTATCTTCGACAAATCGCACCGGTGTGCACCAGGTTGCCCAGGCGCTGCGATCATTGGCCGAAACGGCGCTCCAGTGAGATTTGATGAAGATGCCATAAACATGAAACTTTGACTTTGATTTCCTCCTCTATTAATATGCCTGTGATGGTGAAATTAAAGACATTAGTGTTTTCAGAGTGAATTTTATCATTCTAAACCAATTAATTGCTTCACTTTAGTATCCCTTTAATGTTACTTTGCCTAAAAATAACTTTTCTAGACAATTAAACGCTTTTGAAATGTCTGCATCGCTAATGTGTCATAACCATGTGGGAGGGTTGGTCGTCTGTCCTCATCTCAAATCTGCAGCTTTTCTTGATATGAATGATATCATAATAACCAGAGGCGTAGCCAGAAATTTCTTTCGGGGGAGGGGGGGTTCAGCCATACTTTATATATGTTCTTGCGTGCGTTTGTATGTGCGCGTGTATATATACGCAAGCAAAATTAAAAATTTCGGGGGGGGGGGGGGTTGAACCCCCCCCCCCCCCTGGCTACGCCCCTGATAATAACGGCATGTAACAACCCAGGATTTCATTTCGCATAAAAAATAATCGGATCTACTGCGAAGCTTTATGGGCATAAAGATGTCGGCTTTTTTGCAAACCAAATACAAAACTGAACATGTGTTCTCAGACGACGCGTGCCACGCACCGAGACAACAAATTGCTGGAGTCACGGAAACACGAGCCAAGCTTCGGGAATTCGTGTCGTTGAAACGCGATACGGCGCTGCTCAGACACGCAAGCACTGTCTGCCTTATTGCTTAGCACTGCGCGCCTTTTTCCGTGTCTCTCCCGAAAACGTGCATGTGAATCAGCAAGAGTGGGCAGCTGCAGCCATGCATATCACATCGTTGACGGCACAAAGAATTACTGTCCTTGTAATATAACATTGTCGGAACTCGAGGTAGTCGGTGCTTATTCATAGTAAAAGATAGCGCGATACTAAGCAAAACAAGGAAGACGACCTAAGACAATCACTGAGACCGCCAACAAGTTCTTATATTCTAGAAGAACTTGTTTTTGGGCGAGTTGGTGCCTTAGTTTGCTGAACATATCGTAACTGGCGCGAAGCTAGAAACATGACAAAGGGACGGAGGAAAGAGACAGAAGGGCGCCAAGAGCGCCAATAATCGTCGTGCGAATATTTTCCTCGATGAAAGAATATATTACGAAACAGTAAGAACAGATGCACTTTACCGTATTTAATCTTGACATCTTGCTGATCCCCAATTTCTTGCTAGTAATTCTTTCTATCGTGTCATTTCTCAATATCGACACTGGTTCACTGTATTAAGAACAGTATGCATTACAGTCTACCTGTTCAGAAGGAAACCCATGAAAAGCCTATCTGTGTTCTAACCTTTATTTATTTAAACCTGTAAAGAATATGCTTAACGATAGGCTTTTGTTTTGCCATTGTTGGTACCTGTGAAGTGCCAATGAAGCTTTTTAAAATCTGAATGCGCACGTATGTACGCAGGTGCCGGGGCTCAGAACCTTCTGGTGTCAATCATCGTGTCGCGATGCTGGAAGTTGCAGAAATCTCACGGCGAATGTCAGGATCCAAGAACGCTCCAGGATACATCAATCGTGCATTCATCATCGACCCTTCAGATGAAGGCAAGAAAGACATCGAAAACTGCAGCGCAGACGACGACAAAGAGAAGGAAGCCTCAGCGGCGCCCAAAGGGGTGCTGGCAATAATCCGCCAGAGCCGATGGATGCTACCTTTAGTCTACACTCACATATGGATGTCGGCTTCCTTTTCAATCATGCAACCGTACTTCCCACCTTTGGTAAGTGTCTCTCTTCAGGGGACTGACAACCAACCTTTAATGGTACCTGTTTTCTTCAGTGCAGCCGATAACTTACCGGCTCTAATCATAGAATGGTGACGCGGAAAACACCACGGAACGTCTTAATGTCGAAGCTGTAGTCAAACCATAAAGACGGCAGTGGTGTTGCAAGAAACTCGCCGCGCCGTTGCCTAGCAACCGCCGAGCAAAGCACGCGCTCTGCGATGGAGACTGCCGCGCATAGCACGCGCTCGGCAATGGAGACCGCCAAACCATAAAAAGCACAAAAAAAAGAAAAAAACTTGCTGCGCTAGAAACCGTCGAGCACGCGCTCCATCACAGACCGCCGTTCATAGCGACCGATGGAGACGCCGGTTATAGCGTCCCATGGCAGTTTAAAGCCATGGAAGGCAAAGATCACAGGTGATGTCATGCAAAGCCGCGCTCTGCGATGGAGACCACCGCGCATAGCGACCGATGGAGACTCCGCGCATAGCGTCCAATAGCAGTTTAAAGCCATGGGCGCAAAAAAGAGAGGAAATAACATAGAAAGAAAGAGGGAGCAAGCATCGCGACCATATGCCGCACCACCTGACCAAGCCGCGCATGTGCGGCAGCTAAGCCACGCCCACCGACGGAGACATCGCGCGCAAACTCCGCTCTACAGTGCAAAGCCTGGCTGCGCCCGATCGTTCCGAGACAGCCACGAAGCGCCCTAAGAAAGAGCGTACTCCCGGGAAGGAAGCCGCGCATCTCGAAGCTGCACGTGTCGGTCGACGGGGAGTTCGAGCGTCGACGGGCCCGTGCTCCGCTGTGCCAAGCTTTGCGCGACTTGATGCAATCTTCCCGAATCTTTTTTATCAGAATTTTTTTATCAGCAGTGCCGATGAAGGCGTACACGCAATACATGGTGCAAACAGGGGTAGGCGGGCGCGATAGTGATTATACTCCGACAAACAAGGGAGACCTGATCAAACAAGCCAGCGTTGCGGCGGTTCCTGTTTGCGCTCTCCGGCACTATATGCACATGCTTGCACGCTTCGAGCATGCGCCGCGGCTCTACATGGGTTTTCGGTCCCACTAAAGGCCACGAAGGCAGCGCCGCTTCTAAGCCTCAATTTCTTTTACCTCGTAATAGACTCAGAATAAAAGGGCGATGCCTAATATACACACAACAATGCTAAGCCCGTATTTGGGTGCGTCTAAACAACGGCAGACTGCGGAGCAGGGCTGAGCAAAGATAGTTTAAAATTGTATCGCGATACGATATAAGATACTAAGACCGGAAGTATTGGAGATACAGATACAAGGTACTACCGCAGGAATTATGTCCGATACGATACTTGCCAATTGTATCCTAAGATACATCGATACATTAGCAAATTTGCTATTATAGATACATACAACGTAGCAGCGAACGCCTATGCACGAAAATGTCTACTTGAAAATTTCTTAAATCTGACGAATTTTGTTTTATTTCGATGAAATGTTTCTTAGTATCCCAAAATTTTTATCTTTCTTGTTCAAAGTATATTAGTTACCTATAGAAACAACTTATTGGGATTATTCTGGCTGCTTAACATGACAGCTCTTTATACGCTGCGCTGTCAGTGGCTTTTGCTTGTCACTTTCGTAATTAATAATAGTCGCTGCTCTGCTTGCCGATTAGCTGGCGGGTTGCCATCTAATCACAAGAGCTTCAATAAGAAGGCTTCGCACGATGGCGCGAATAAAGGTGTGGAGTTTGCCCTGGTCCGTAAAACACCGCTCACTCAATACCAGATCACCGGTGTACACGAGCAACAACGCTGGTAACGTCATTTTTGCGACGCGTCGTGCATACGTAGAGGATATAAAATTGCAAATATATATTCTACCTATCTGTTGGCATTCAGCGTTCGTTATCGATATACTCACTAACGTGCAATCCTTTAACAATCTTCCTTCAACGAGAGAACATGTGCAACCCAGAAACGTCTCAGACCTATTGTATTGTCACGCGGTAGCGACGATGGAGAAGGCGGCACTCAACTGATAGTCACGCTGTGCGCTGATAGCGGCAATCACAATTATCGGCCGCCGGTAATCCGATCATCGGCTGAACGCGTCGTCTTTTATGCATCAGCGATCGAACCGCCCATCGTTATCGCTGCTGCTGGCTTAAGCTCCCGAGTAAACTAGACTACTCGCATCCTGTGCCGAGCTGTGCTAGCCGTTTTTTGCGGGTTAAACCCGATCACACCAAAATAAAGAAATAAGAGTGCGGGTATATCTGCAGAAAGCGTCGCAGGACACCACCGCTTATTCGCGCTATTGCCACGTACAGCTCCGATAACCTGGCGATTAGTAACAGTAAAAAAAATTCAGGGAGGCGTAGAAAAAGGAAAACAAATATAAGTAAATTAGAAAGGCCGTTCCCCATCAAACATTCACCCTGAATAAATATAGAAACACGATACAGGCGGCACCTCCGACAGCTATGATAATTAATCATGAAGTATCGATCGTCAATTTGCCTGTTAAGGTAAGGCAATTGAAAATTCAGTACCTATGGAAAATCGCCTGAATCCCCTATGCTCAAACAAGCCTCGACTCGAAGTTCCTCCTACACTTGACGGAGTTGAGCACAGCGCCGCTGCTCATCTGAAAATGACGCCGCGCTTCGCGAGAATTGCTGCAGGTTATCACTGATATGCAGTGACATGTTCTGCCTAGAGACGGCGCTCCCATGGACTTTCTTCAGTCAAGGTGAAATGTTCAGAGAAAAGACTTTCTAGAATACGGGGCTGAAATGGCTCGGTGGGATGCCCAGGAGAAAAACGGACGATTTGGTTTAACAATGTTTCAGGAACTCACATCCTATTAAGTTTATTATTGCTCCAATTATTTTCCATTATTGTAATGCAAACTAAATTTCGCTATTTTACTAAGTGGTAAGCAGAATATGTGGCACTGTATACACAAGGCATGCCCACATAATTACATGTCTGTTTTCAAAATCTCCTGGGCAGAACAATAAACTCAAGCGAAATGTAAATGTATAAACAGTAGCAGAAATAACGTATACAGTTAAGAGTAAGAATAGCCGCGGCGGCTGCATTGTCGATGGAGGCGAAAATGCTTGAGGCCCGTGTACTTAGATTTCGGTGCACGTTAAAGAACTCCAGGTGGTCGCAATGTCCGAAGCCCTCCACTGCAACGTCCCTCATAATCATATCGTGTTTTTGGGAGGTTAAATCCCGACAATTGTTAAGAGTAAGAATAAAGCAGAGTGCTCATCTTGGCAGCACGTTACGAAAGACTTACAGCAGTGACCAGACCGGAAAAAAACCATACAGAGACTTTGGTAATGTACGGTATGCAAAAGAATGACATCCATGAAAGCACTTGTGCTAACAATCAACACAGGATTTCAAAAATTTTCTGAATAAAGATAGCAGGAAGAAAAATCAGCAGTTGTTCCGTGTACGAATACAAGCGATGAGCGGAGCTCCTTGGAAACGGTGTGCAAACGACTATGCGCCTGATCTCGCTGTTTGCTTTCATGAAGGCGGTAGGGTGGGGAGCAGGTGGGGAGAGCGTATGCTGCGCTCGTTGGCGGGAACGACTAAGCGAGTGAGTGTGCGGCGCGCGCAGCGCAGGGAGAGGGAGACCGGTGGGAGAGGGGTGCGAGCGGTGACGCGATGGGGAGCTTCGACGGCGGCGACGGAACGCCACGCGCTTCATTGCCTTTTTGCACCGGCGCCGGGGGAGGAGGGGAGGGAAGGGGAGGAGAGCATCTGCTACTACCTTACAAAGCGCCTGTAGTGCGCTATAATGATGGTTGTCATTTCAGAATCCACAATAAAGGTGGTAAAAATGAAGACGACCATTATAACCAGTTCTGCACAGAGCTTATTTCTTTTAACCTCGAATTTCTGGTGCGCTAGAACCAAACCACTCAAGATCTAAACATTTCCTCTTAAATCACCGGCCACTGCAACCTAAAGCGATGCTTAAGAGAAGGGAGCTTCGACGACGACGGCAGGGTGCAGGCCTAAGGAGCTTCGCTCCTAAAAGGATACGGTACGCCAAGATATCTTCAGTTAGGTAAGCACTCGCTCTATTAGATCTAGTACCATGTACCGGTCATGTAAATCAAGTTTATATGCACGAGATCCTTCAAATCGCTGATATCTGAAAGTCACGAGACGCAAAGCAACCCCATTCCTGCATCCTTCAGATTTCGTAACGAAGCATCACGCAGGAGTGACATGCCATCACAATTCGCGCGATATACACCGCACCCATTGGGTTCCGCGGCGCAGGACAGTGACTAAGAGCGAGTGTCATGGCACTGAGACGAGTAAAAATTTTAAAAATCGAGAAAGAATGGCACGTGGGCTCTTCGTAGACGTTCGCGCACTTGCTCCTGTCGAAACTGCGCGAGGGCTGCCACGTTACTATGCACCACCAATAGGGGCGCGCAGAGCTCATCGCCTGCCATCGCTGGAGGACTCTGGCGGAAACATAAAATCATCTCACTGCCCTTAGTTTTATTCAAGTGGCTTAGTGGCGCCAGTACCAGCTTGAGAAGCAGAGTTCAGCCAATGATTATTGTTTCGCACGGTGGTGTTGCGATAGCAGTATCTTGTATCTTAAAATACACGATACGTTATCACATGTATCTGAAATACAGATACTGTTACACGTCTTGCGAGACGCATCTCGATCCAGAGACAAGATACCCAGAGAGTATCTAAGATAGTATCTAAGATAGTATCTAAGATACATGTATCTTCGATACTGCCCAGCACTGCTTTCACGCAGTGCCAAATCTTGTACACCAGGTAGCGCGACATGCCGTGTCTTGCGACTTTTACACGCACTTTAAGAACACAAATCCTATTAAAATCGCGAAAAGAATGCTCGATTCTATCACTATAATTAATTATCTTTCCATTCCCGCTAGGATAATAACCACACGCTCTGGCCGGTTGCCAGTCCCTTTAGTATCAATTAGAGCGCTTCACTTTATGCTGAAGAGACGTAATGGGCCGAATATTGCGACTCAGAAACAACTAAGAACATGTTGACGAGCTTTTTTGCCGAGTGTTCACTTAATCTTCTTTGTGTCACTAAGGGTCTGCCGAATAGCGCAGGCGTATGTTAGTTTAATCTTCTACACCTCATTGTTACGATAAGTACGACGATAATTCCGTACTATGCAACCACAGCAAGAGAAGGACAAAGGGAGATTGAGGTTGACAACGCGAACGCAATCTAAATGCCACGAAGGAAATTGCACGACTGCCTAATATGTGAAGAACAGGCATCGCTTAATGCTTCCTTACGTGCTTTTCTTTCATAATATGTTGTTTTCTTCTATGGCGTTTTTTATCTTTTTTTTTTCATAGCACGAAACACCTTTTGAAAATCTGGGCTTCTTGGTGCAAGGTATTAAGACAAACGAGCACACAATTACGACGAAGACGCAGAAAAACAACGCTACAGCGCTGATGTGATGTCGTAAGACAATACCACTAGTGCTGCCATGTTGTCTTTCTGTTTTCTCGTTGTTATCAACTACGCTCGACCACAGCAGCAGGTGCTGCCGGGTTCGAGAGCAGTCAAGGGGCAGCAAACAGACACCTATTACAGTAAACTGCCAAAGGGCTTGACAAATCGGCTACGCAGTTTACCTTTGTTAAAGCGAATCTCTGAAGCAGTCGTTGGTGGGCTTCGCGTAGTCCTCGTAAGCGCAACCGAGCGAACGAGTGGCACAGGGGAGGATGAAAGAGAGCGAACACAGATAGCAGCGGAGCGTGAATGACAGTGGCTGCGAAGTGAGCGAGCAGAGGAGAGTAGGGCGAAAGGGGGAGAAGGAAAGTTGAGCGGGGCACAAGACGTGTTCCACTCCACTGCTGCGATCCGCTGCGAGATGGCGCCCTGTAGCGTGCGCTGTTAGAGTTACTGTATATGCTACCTAAAGGGGGAGAAGGAAAGTTGAGCGGGGCACAAGACGTGTTCCACTCCACTGCTGCGATCAGCTGCGAGATGGCGCCCTGTAGCGTGCGCTGTTAGAGTCACTGTATATGCTACCTAAAGGGGGAGAAGGAAAGTTGAGCGGGGCACAAGACGTGTTCCACTCCACTGCTGCGATCCGCTGCGAGATGGCGCCCTGTAGCGTGCGCTGTTAGAGTTACTGTATATGCTACCTAAAGGGGGAGAAGGAAAGTTGAGCGGGGCACAGACGTGTTCCACTCCACTGCTGCGATCAGCTGCGAGATGGCGCCCTGTAGCGTGCGCTGTTAGAGTTACTGTATATGCTACCTAAAGGGGGAGAAGGAAAGTTGAGCGGGGCACAAGACGTGTTCCACTCCACTGCTGCGATCAGCTGCGAGATGGCGCCCTGTAGCGTGCGCTGTTAGAGTCACTGTATATGCTACCTAAAGGGGGAGAAGGAAAGTTGAGCGGGGCACAAGACGTGTTCCACTCCACTGCTGCGATCCGCTGCGAGATGGCGCCCTGTAGCGTGCGCTGTTAGAGTTACTGTATATGCTACCTAAAGGGGGAGAAGGAAAGTTGAGCGGGGCACAAGACGTGTTCCACTCCACTGCTGCGATCAGCTGCGAGATGGCGCCCTGTAGCGTGCGCTGTTAGAGTTACTGTATATGCTACCTAAAGGGGGAGAAGGAAAGTTGAGCGGGGCACAAGACGTGTTCCACTCCACTGCTGCGATCCGCTGCGAGATGGCGCCCTGTAGCGTGCGCTGTTAGAGTCACTGTATATGCTACCTAAAGGGGGAGAAGGAAAGTTGAGCGGGGCACAAGACGTGTTCCACTCCACTGCTGCGATCCGCTGCGAGATGGCGCCCTGTAGCGTGCGCTGTTAGAGTTACTGTATATGCTACCTAAAGGGGGAGAAGGAAAGTTGAGCGGGGCACAAGACGTGTTCCACTCCACTGCTGCGATCAGCTGCGAGATGGCGCCCTGTAGCGTGCGCTGTTAGAGTTACTGTATATGCTACCTAAAGGGGGAGAAGGAAAGTTGAGCGGGGCACAAGACGTGTTCCACTCCACTGCTGCGATCCGCTGCGAGATGGCGCCCTGTAGCGTGCGCTGTTAGAGTCACTGTATATGCTACCTAAAGGGGGAGAAGGAAAGTTGAGCGGGGCACAAGACGTGTTCTTGTTCCACTCCACTGCTGCGATCAGCTGCGAGATGGCGCCCTGTAGCGTGCGCTGTTAGAGTCACTGTATATGCTACCTAAAGGTAGCATATACAGTAACTTTATGCGCCGTCTCCGGGTCACCCATAAAGTCCTCACTAAGTCAAGCGCCTAGCGCGTCTACAGATGCAGTATATGATATTGGTGAAGGTGCTCGTCGCTTACCGTAGTAATGCCTTAGTCATAAATAATAATAAAGAGAGAAATCAGACTTACTCCAATAATTGACTTGTCCCAATTTGAGAACGTGACCAAGTAAGAAACTTAAGTTGCAAGGTCACATTAGAAAGTGGTAACTCGTCAAGGCGTGCAATCGGCGTGTTGGAACGAATCAATAATGAAACTGTAACACACGGAATTCACACAAGGGAAAAAAATACGAGACAGGACGAGGTGCTGTTACTTCCAAGAAATAGCTTTAATCGAAAAGAACCTCGCAAATATATATCCTTCTAGCTGAGGCAGGCGCGTGCAGTCACTGCAAAGTGTGTTGACATCATGAGACCATGTTGTGCGACATAGACGGTGAATATAGTCGACACGCCAACACAAGCTGTAACTGCTGTAACCTTGCCGGCCGAGCCAGTGTGTTCGGTGCCTCAGATGTGCTCCGCGCTATAGGCTTCCCAAGCAACGCTTAGCGATGCTGCTGTTCTTGACAGGCAGCGCCATCTCTGGCAGAAAAACAGAAACTGGGGTGTTAGCAGCGTGCGTTTTCCCTTCTCTCCACCGCGTTGCTGCTCGCTTCTGTGCACGTGCAGAGCTCTCGCGGTGCACTTTCGGCGCCTCGCAATGTACCGCTTGCAGTGCGGCTTAAAAAGGATTTTCAAGCTTGACTGGCACTTCCGAAAAGCGAACTTGATAAAATGAAAAAGGTTCGTCAATCACGTTAACGGTGAAGAGCAGACGATCGACGACAACCACGCCTGACTCAAAGCGAAATGCATTTCCCAAGTCGCGATTACACCGTGTAGGACGTATACCTCGAGGTAAGTCTCATTCTGTCATGTTAAAGATGAATAATGGTCCGCATGCACTCCGAAATGAAGCCGTACACGCTATCGATGTTCTGCGGCGTGGACTACGAATCATATGATTGTTGTTTTGATATGGCATGCTTACAGTAGCAGCCGTGTACTTTCGTGAACAAACGTTTGCGAAAAATGTTTGCGGCGTGCGAAAAAAAGATTATACGGCCATGGCACTGCTTCCTGAGAAGGTTAGAGTCAAGTCCTTCGTGCCGCTGGAGAATCACCCGCCGATTAAGACGCGAGGCAGCTAGCTGAGCTTCAACCACTGTGAAGCAAGATGAACTGCTCGCCTCGTTTTTTCGGCTCTCGCGTCATGCTTGCAGTCTCTTTTTATGATATCGATTTGACAGGCGTATAAAACCTGTTGCGTGAACGCAGCTAGAAAATCGCACAAAGTCAGAAGGTGGTTACTTCAAGGTTGCAATTGCAAAGCATGTATTAAGTGCCAGTTATATTTAGCGGCTTAAATATATATCACCCCAATAAAGTGACAAAAACAAAGCAAACCTGCAGAACGATGTCAAAGCTTGCTGAAAATGCACAGACGTCCGTTCCGGCGTGATAAAGCAGCCTTCCCGACGCGTGAAATGCAGGCGCCGAACTTCTGACAAGGTGCGGAGTTCACTTGAATTCAACCAACCGCGCAACGCTAACGGTATAACGCGAATATGAACGTTCAACAACGACGGGTAGGTCTCACGAGCACGGGGAATCAAACACAAAGTTGCTTCACCTACAACCGTAACTGGACTTTAACAATGCGAGAAGACAGCGAGTAATCATTACTGTAGTCGCTGCGTGCATGCGCCCCGTTACTTACCGATTCAGGTAGTCGGAACGAACGAAAGCGATGAACTCATACAGCCAAAATAGAAGGCGAGACAGCGCTGTCAGCTATCCACGCTTGCCGCCTTTATTTCTCGTGCGACACGCCCGGGAACCGATACAGTTTAACACGTGAATCCTGTGCCTTGTCTGCACTGTTGTGGCTGGCCACTAAACCGCAATACTTTGGACCACGCTTGCGCTTCCGCGGGGTCGCTTCTGCCATCGTGGAAATGCGCAGCTTCGCACAGCAAGCCTCTCGGTTCAACGTACCCAGCTGACGGCCTCCCAGTTACCCGCACCGAGGGAAGAACGCGTGCACACGTGCGCTACCGCTACAGAGAAAGTGGCTGAGTCAGCCGCGCGAAGGTTCAGAGCTTTCCGACAGAGCTGCAGCGCGGCTGGCGCGGCGCTGTCGTCGCGCCGCAAACTTGAGCTTGGGTTCCCTATACGTTAGCATTCAGTGCACGTAAGGACCCTTGAGGGGCTGTGTAATTTTTCGGCTTCTATAATAAACCTGTCGTCCGGCTTTGTTGAAAGTAACTCGTGTATGTGACCTCTCTTCTTCAACTTCTTGTTTTCATGGTCATCATTCTCAGCCTATGTCCACTGCATGCAGGACGAAGGCCTCTCCCAACGATCCCGTTGCGAGCTGGTTCCGCCTTATCCCTTCTTCATCTCGTCACTCTCTGCCAACCTGGACTGCGTTTCTCATCCCTTGGTAGCCATTTTGTTGCTCTTACTGTCCACCGGTTGTCTGTTCAACCGGTGCGTCAAACAATGACAGGACGACAGGCATTACGGGGCCAGCCCAGGTCCATTTCTTTCGCCTACTTATGCTATATCATGTGCATAACTTATGCTAAACACTGCAAAACCTCATTCTGCGACATTTTTTATTGTTTGTTTCCCATGCTAAGGCTGCTGCCGCTGGTTTGGAAGCCTGGAAATATGGATTCTTTTTCTCGGCCACTAAAGTTGCGATGTTACTAGGATCTGTGCTAAATGAACGCCTCGTAAGTATCATGCGATCTTTTCGGACTTTCGGGAGGATTTTTCCCGCCACAAAAGTTTAGCTTTTACAAGAACGTTATCTTACTTCTAGATGGCTATTGCATCGCCGCGAAAGTGCTATTTGTCAGGGCAGATTGGTTTTCTGCTATTTACTATTCTGCTCGGGTAAGTGCTCCGCCTTTTTTCTTTTGCGCACGCATGCCAGCCGGTTACTTGCACATCTGATCTCTGTCCACTAAGTAAATGCGCCGCAAAAAAGTGGCGCAAATATATATATATATATATATATATATATATATATATATATATATATATATATATATATATATATATATATATATATATATATCCTAATGTGTGTGACCAGCTCGATCAGCAAAATAAGTGCGAATACGCTGATGTTCATTAGATGTTTCTTATTAAGGGCACGGCGATATACAGATTTCCGTGAGCATTGTATATATTTTGTCCTTACATGAAGTGTGAACGTGTACAGACCTATGTGCACGCTATATACGCATACTTGCGAGTGTTCCCCGCTTCCGAAAAGCCTTTCGAAAGAGACCTTTTAAAGAGCAGAAACGAAGTAGAAAAGTGAAAGCGACTTCTTTCCGTTTCAAAAGGCATTGTAGTACACGATCTTTATGAAATATTACGGGCTACTTCTGACGTGCAGCAACTGTTTTTTTATGCTTGGCTTTAAAATGCGAAGTTAATAAATAATCCCTGCTCATCTACCGTTATTTGTTTATGTCGAGGGTTTGGTGCAAACTATTGACAATGAAGTACGAATCCGATTGCTGGACTGATATGGCATCTTTTTTTTTAAATTACCGGTGAACGTAACCAAGCTTTACAAGCATGTTTCTGGGGGTAAATCGTGGGAAGCTATTTCTAACAAGTGTACACATTTGGGAACGAGGCTGAAGTTAAAGAAAAGCAGTACCTTTATGCGTTCTAACTAGAAAGTACTAGTATATTAATGTGACGGTTTAACGCAAATTGCATATTAATTAGAAACATGCTAGGGGCTTTCGAGTTGCACTTAGAAACTAACTTCACCAGCGTACGTTTCTACTATTAGCTGCTTGGTGCTGTTAGATAAAGGTCCCGGCCTTTTTCGGTGCCGAGGCCCATGCTCATTTTTTGTTCTGAATTTTATTTCGAAGCATGATCTTAATTCTAATATAATTAAAAATAAAGCCTATATTTATAGACGCAAAATATCCGACATGGGAAAATGTGTGTGTCCCCTTGTGATTTTTGTGGATTTAGGCCGCCGTACACAATAATATCTCAGTGATTACTAAAAGATGGAGATTTGTATCGATCCGCACTGGAAGGAACTAGATGCGCCTGAGCCCAAGGTCAACATATTTATAAGGTGACTTGTTTTCGCCAGTGCGCGTGCTTTACGTGGCTGCGTATACCTGTATCTCGCAACCTTGCTCCGCAAAACAGGCGCCACTCTCACGGAGACGCATCGCATGTCATTGGCTCTGGGCTTACTAGCTTCTGCTCATCATGTTGACACAATTTGCTGCTGATTTAGGCATTGTGTGCACTCGCCATTTTCAATTTCTAAGGACCGTAATACTCGTCTTACTTCTCTTGCAGGTTAATGTACTGGTCACCAGGCGGCGACATCTTCCTTGGCCTCTGTCTAGTGCTGGCCCTCATTGGTGGCTTCTTTTCTACTGTGTACGTCGTTTCGGCGTACACAGTTGTCACTGCGGAGTTCCCTGTCCACACTGGTCTTATAATCGTAGGTGGTGTCTCTTTTAAGCTCGTTTATTTTTGCGCATTTTAATATTTAGGCATAACTAACTGCTTCATTGTAATCGGGTCAATTTTAAAAGCGTCCATTTTTTAAATCTCCACACTTGTAGATAAATCAAAAATGTGAAACCTGCTACTCGAGATCATTTGCATGAACAAGCTGAACCGAACATGACTTCACGTACTTTCATTAAAGCGTCCATCGCAGTCTCGAAGCTTTGCATGTGCACACGTTGCTAAGTTAGGTCTCCATGTGGCGCACCCTTCAAGAAAAAGAACTAGGAGGCTTACCCGCACGTATGCGGCCGGCATGGAAAGAGATATGACAACAAAGAACGTTAAGCGCAAATACAGTGATGCGAAGTAAATTTATTTGATAGCAGCGACGAAAAACACCGGCTCAGAGGAACTACCTAAAGCGCAAAGACGAAACCAGAAGCGAAATATTTCATGATGTTTCAGAGGGGTGTGCTTTACCGTTAGAAGCAAGGTCGGCTTTCCTTAAAACGTGTATAGTTATAAAGTGGATGCGCGTACTTTCTGTGCACGAGAGATCAAGGAAAATGACCGAGTATATCCACCCTAGTATTTGTTTGGGCACTAACCTACACCAGGCCCTTGATTTTACGGACAGTACAGAAAATGCGAATAATTTCCGCGACAAAGATCAGTAAAAGGCGGCTGGAGGGTTGGTCGCGTAGGTAGAGTGGATAGAGAGTAGAAAAACCACATTGCATGCGAACCAAAGTTACTGCACCGTAAAACGCAGAAAATTAACCTATGAATTTATATGGATAACTTTTTTCTTCAGGGAGAGATATTCATTTCAGTCAGGCAGGGTACCAGGCCGAATTGCAAGTAAGGCTTTTTGGCTCGCAGGTTATCGCCCCATTAAGAAAGGGATGCTGGCAGCATCCATCCATCCATCCATCCATCCATCCATCCGTCCGTCCGTCCGTCCGTCCGTCCATCCATCCATCCATCCATCCGTCCGTCCGTCCGTCCGTCCGTCCGTCCATCCATCCATCCATCCATCCATCCATCCATCCATCCATCCATCCGTCCATCCATCCGTCCATCCATCCATCCATCCATCCATCCATCCATCCATCCATCCATCCATCCATCCATCCATCCACCCACCCACCCACCCACCCATCCACCCATCCATCCATCCATCCATCCATCCATCCATCCATCTATCGAGATAGTGCCCTTGTATATGCTCCCAAGGGGAGCAGAGTTGGCGTAGGTCCACCATTTTGTTCTGAAGCTATGCGATAATGTCACTCCGCGAGCTCGCAGGAGCCGGATATAGAACGTTGGTACAGGCGTATCGCGATCGTGCGCTGGTACGGTGGCGCCATCATTCGGCTACATCTGGGGCAGCGGAACGTGGATGTCACGTTCGTACAGTTGAATACTCGGCGGCGCGATCAATAGTTGCCGTCATTTCGTACCACATGATTACGCTCCGCAATTAGCGGCGCAAGGAAAAGATAGGCAAAACTCTGCCCCTTTTAGGAACATTTAAAAGAACACCAGAAAGAGGCAGGAAGCTGACTCTGTAGAAGGATGCATATTCTCTGTTTTGGTCATTAACACATCTTTCATTTGGCTGATCCAACGAAGCTATAGTCAGATAGAGCTCAACAAGCACCCGCCCGGATGACCGAAGCACCACCGCCGATTTCTTGCGCGGCTAACGAAATAGTCCCACTCATGACGCCATTCTAGAATGCCTGCCCATTGGTGAAAGCTCATATTCGGCCACCTTGCAGGAGGAAGCGCGGGTGCCTTCAGAAGTTGCACCCGACTACAGCATAGCGCGTAGCTTACGCAATGTGACTTCTGCAAGCTTACCGTATTCCTTTTTTTTTTTTTGAGGTTGGCGCGTTGTTTCGCCTTTAGGTTCTCTCCCATCTTTATTACTATTATTATTTCTAGTGTTATTATTGAGACGCCAATTACATTATTTATTTATTAACGAGAAAGCCAGCGCCTCCTCTATTGTTTGAAAAAAATAGAGGAGGCGTTGCGAAAGCCTCAGATGCCTCATCAAACGCGAAAACTGACCATCCACGTCCCGCGGCGCCGGGGACGAGACGAGTGATGCAAAAATTCATCATCACGTGATCACGTGACCACACGTCGTCATCATGACCTCTCAGGTGACTAAAACTTGTGACGTCATTATGACGTCACTGTCACGTCAAGAGACGTAACGTCACATGATGACGTCATTACATGACATCATAGCGTGGTCAAAGGCGGATTGATCACGAAGGCAGTGCAACACCGCGTTAGGTGCAGAAAGCTTTCGGAGGGTGGCGGGGCTGGATTAATACACGGACTGAGAAGAAAAGGAAGATGGCTTTCGCCTTCGAGTCGTCATAGGTGAATGCATAAGGGACCCTGTGAGTTTTTTGCGATCAAATCCGCCAAAGTTCAGTCTGAAAAAACCAGCGTTTAAACTCAGGGTCATAACAAGGGGAGACAAACATGATGTATCTCTCAGCTTTCGCAAAAGTCATTTTTAGATGTGAAGCATCTTATAGCGGAGTTCAAACCGGTGGTGGTGGTGGTGGTGGTGTGCGGCGTGACCGCCCTTACTGCGCATGCGCAAGCCCTCTCCACACACCTCCTCTCCCTCCCCTCTTCCCTCTCCCTCTCCACTTCCCATTTCCCATCCCCTTCCCCTTTCCCTCTCTCCCCCCTCTCCACTCCCCCTCTGAAACGCGGGCTCTACATGCCGAAACGCTGCTTCGCATCGCCTCATGATCCCCTTTAGCGGGAGATGGTGTGATTTTGTTTTCTTCTTTTTTCAAGTTTCAAGTTCAAGCTCTTTTCTTCAATTTAAGTGATGTAGCAACTAGTTCAATCCACTACACTAGTCTCAAAGCTATATTTGAGTTATTTAAGAAAAACACCATAACGAGGGAGGGGACGATGTAGAAGAACAGGTGTTTTTCCTGGCCAAATAGTCTTTAAAACCCAATGTCGGTGTTTAACCAGGAAACATTGTAGTTTTGACTTTAATACGCCCAAATATTCTCGCCGCACTGGGAAGTCCAAAGTACTACATTGTGCTGAGCATGAAAATTTCGCTGTCACGAAGCTACTGCAACCGAAGCTGCTGCTGGGCGAGGAATATTCCACAACAAGAAAAAAATTGAGAGAAACTTACTTCGAAGTCTATATAAGCTGTATACTGTAGTATACGTAGCCTATTGATGAACATTGATAAAACTATCTATGGTTCACAGTTAACCATCCGCCCTGTCATTTGACCGCGGCATGATTTCTGAACTATTGCTGACTAAAACAACAAAGTTACTGATCCACCTTTGTTTCAATATGTTGATACATGTGAACATGAATAAACCTTGAACACGTTCCCTCTTTTCAGTCTACAGTGGAATTCTTATGGGGCTCAGGAAGTATGATCGGGTGTGGCATTAGTGGACTGCTGATTGACGTAAGTAAAGATGCCTCAACCGTGGCTAAGTTCTTACCTGAGCTTTAGAACAAGCATGGCTAACTTAACCCTGAACTTATAACCAAGAGGCGTTTCTCTCTTTGGTCTTTAGGCCTGGGCTTATCCTCTGCCCTTCTTCGTACTCGCCTTACTGGCAAGCTTTTCGCTTCCATGGACAACACGCTCGCAAAGAATACCAGACAAACCTTTAAAAGGTGAGACAAAAATTCTGATTTTTTACAGACGAGTAAGCGTTGCGAAGTTAGCCTTCAGACGCTCTTTTGAATTAATTAGTGTTAGTCTAGCTGGACCATGTTCTGAGGCTAATAACTTTGAATCGTGTCCCCAAGTGACTAAGGCTTACAAAGCGACACGTGGCCTTACACCAGTTCATAAAACCAACTGGTCTCAGTAAACATCTGCAGATACGAAGGTGGTCCTATGCGTTCGCACTGCTGATGCTTCCTTCTATCGCTCTATTTTGTTCGCTTTTATCCCATAATCATATTACCCTAGGGAAGGTTAGCAAACACGACGGGCGTCTCGTTGACCTTCCTTGCTTTCCTCTTTTCCTAAATGAAAAGTTGGCGGCATGTTACACTCTCTGTAACACTTGAAGGGGAATGCCTGCTGCGCACTTGGTAATGTTTTAAGTCTCAATCATAGTCTGAATCAATTCAATACATATCAGATGCAAAAATACAAAAAAACATAAGAAAACTAATATCACGGTGACATAGTTGATTAATGAAAATAATTAGCCAACTGCTCCGTCAATTCATCATTACCTTTCGCAAGAATCTCTCAAAGCAATTCCGAATCCCAATAGCACGTGGAAAAAAGGGAAGCAAAGACAATCAGTTGATGTATTGAAAGAACACAGTTAAGGTGATGACTTCTTCTGGTGGGCCGAGAAGAAGTTCTTTTGAAAACAAAAATTCAGCAGATCCCACGCCTGCTGGGAATCGGTTTCATGTGAAGCAGTCAGCGAGTGGTTCTACGCTGCATTTTTTTTTCACTTTTAGTCAATCGTTACGAGGTGGATCGACGTGTTTTTGTAAGTGTAGCAGTTGTGTGCACATCGTGGGCTTACCAGGCACGTCGGCAGCACTGGCGTTTAAAGGGTAACTTATGATCTGATGTAACGTCAGCACTCACATTAGAGCACACACGTCAGTATCACCGAACCGAAGTGCACATTAGGGTGCGATAATGTGAATAACATACATAACTTTCGTTAACGTATTCCTCCGTGGTTAAGCAACGCTTGAATATAGCTTGCTGAATCATAGGAGTACAAATGTAATGTTTATTAATTAGACCGCTATAAAAGCGGAGCCAACACTGGAACCACAGACGTTAACCTGACATGACGCCTGTATCGTAGGAGTACATATGTAGTGTTCATTGCCTTGTTATAAAATTAGATAGCCAGCACCACAACCACAATTGACGTTGCACCAATATTCCGCCTGCATGGGGTGTTTTTCCAAAGCAGTTTCTAGACCTGGCTTGGCTCTGTGGTAGAATGCCTGACTGCCACGCAGAATGCTTGGGTTCGATTCCTGCTAGGATCCTAATTTTTATGCTTTGCATTCTTCGGGTCAACGCTGCCCGATGTCGGTTTTTCTGAACGCTCTCGCACTTAAAGTACCAATGTCTGTTCTCGCCGTTCCTGTGTAGACATAAACTGTCAATCACCTGTGGTGCATACACGTACACGGTGGCCCGTGGTAAACGGGTATGTGCCACACGTGCATAGAGGAAACACGTGCATAGAGGTTTGACGACGTACCCGACAGGATTTTCACGTTATTCATGTCATGCCTCCACAGTCATATTCGTCAAATCCTCTTACCTTCCCATGCCAATTTTGGTCTAACCAAGTTAAGGAGGCGATCACGGAAGCACCCAGATGTAGGCGAATAGATAGATAGATAGATAGATAGATAGATAGATAGATAGAAAAAAACGCTCAAAGATAGATAGAAAAAAACGCTCAAAGTGCTTTGGTTTCGCTACGAAATGCTTCGCATTTAATAGGTTCATCGATGAATATTTTCACTCGAGCAATGTTATGCAGGACAATGCGGTCACAAGTACGTCTATGAGCCAAAGGTTTTAGCAATAGCTTATTAGCAATAGGGTTAGCAATAGTGACTTCTTTGTCTTAATATTTCTCCAACAAGTCTATATCTTTGCAATAATGTGATGACCACACCACCAACGCATACTCAAGCAGATATCTTATTAGTGATTTGTATTCCGCTCATTTACATTCGTTAGTTGCATCTGGCAAGTTTCTATTAAGATAGGTCAACTTTGTTAAGGCCTTGTAAGATTTTTTTTTTGAAAGCCTGTCCACTGCATAGGCATAGTTGGTGGCATCAAAAATACACATGCTAATTTGCTTCGTGTATAAAGTCTAATGGTGAACGGTGGCGAATTCCTCGAGTGCAACGGCGAAGGTCGGGTAGTCGGCTAGGCCTGAGGCCCGTTGCACGAAGGTGGCGAAGGCGGCTTCATTGTCGGCCTGTGCAAGTCCACAACACGTGTGTGGCATTCAAATCGCGGATTGGCTCGGTAAAAAAGTAGGCACGATGTACCATATAGGCCGCGGTAATGTTGCGCCCAGAGATTGGTCACAGATGGGGTAAGCGCGACGCGAATCCTCCAGAACGTAACATCCTCTCGGCGGGTTAAACCACAGGGAAGTCTGACCCACGCGGATATATAAGAGCTCGTGTGGAGGCTTTTTTTTTTTTTTTTCGCCGGAGCATCTGTCCGTGAGCGTCTTCAGAAAAATGCGGTAGCGGGTGCGGTATAACTTGTGGGGGGGTTGCCAAATGAGGTTTGACAAGGTCCGGCACAGCGTCCCGAAGTAGCCACTGAACACGCATCCGTACAGTTGCGGAGGCAGAAATATGGTGAATGCTATCCAAGAGTGATGTAGAGCGATACACTCTACGTATATCGTGGATAGCTTGCGTCGAGTCCGAATGATCAGCTGAGAACACTTATCATGTTAAGACAGGGAAGCAACGCGGCATATCCGTCACGTATGGCGGCAAGCTCGGCAAGGTCTGCCGGTGGTTACATGTTTAACGTGAGTACGTCATTAGACCTCAGGAGAGAAATTATCACACAGATATCTAAAGGTACGGTCGCATGCAAGCTCCTGCGCTTCATTGAAGTCTGCCATGGCATGTAACGATTGTCTTGTCTTTTTTGTAAGTGTCATTGAAACTGTTTTCTTAAAATAAAGTGACATCTGCCACGTTCTGCTTTATTAGCAAAAATGGGCAGATACTTCCTAATGACTGTCTCAGCAAATTTTTTGCCACCCTACTCTCTCCTCTCTCTGTTGGTATACAACGAGCTGCATTTATATTCTAGCACCACAACCATCCACTCAAAGTGAGCGTACCTCTCGTTAGGACAAAAAGTCAATGAAATTTATTTATTATGAAAACTGTTTTGGATTAAAACAAAGTGCCTTACTCGTGTACAAGTGTACGACACCCGGGCGCCCTTCAAGAACTTAGTAGCTAACTTATCACACTTTTAATTTTTGCGTATCGTAGGCAGCGATTCCGACTCTTTGTTTCTACTGCGTTTGTCCCTCATGATTAAGTCATATTATGGAAGCTACATTCTTCTTCTCATATCTTCTCATTGATGTATTAACTGCATTGCACCTCCTGTCTGATGTATACGTATGTATATTGTGATAAAAATACATAAATAACAAAGAATAAAGAAATAACAATAAAAAACGTACCTTTAACTTTTATGAGCACACTACGTAATATAACTGTTACTTCCTGCAAACACAAGTGTAGAAACATTAATAATCCCGCATTAATTTGCATGTACTGATGCTGTGGACACAAACTGTTTGTTGATGTATTTGTAAACAGATACGGTGCGTATTGAAGCCCGATTCCGGCAATCACCCACGCAGCTGATCATCAACTTACAGCGTTGCTCATTCAATAAAACTCTTTTGATACGTACCATTCTCATTGCGATTGTAAGCAGGTTTGAAACTATGTGAAACAAAATTAATCGAAGTCAGCTCTTCCCGCTCTCCATCGAAAACAGGGAACCCCGTAATTTTAATAGTTCACCTGATAAGGTGCTGTAATTTTTTGTACGTTTCAGAGATGCAGCATCGTTCCAATTTCCGAGTCTTCGGAAAACCGGAAGAATTTGTTCAGGCTACTCATAGACCCTGTGTTCGCAATCGACATGGTTACTGTGATGCTAAGCTGATCATCATGGGATTTAATGAACCTACGTTGGAGCTCACCTCAGACAGGTAACACTACTTCAGAGTTGAGTGTAAGCTATTGCCGAAACCATTTCTCTCTTTTTTTTTTTTTACAGAGGTAGAGAAATTTATTGAAACACCGTTCCTTTCAGTTCGGCATCAACACCACTGAGCTTGGTGTCATTTTCATGGTTCAGTTTGCGAGCTATACTCTGGCGGCGCTTGTCCTTGGTATCTTATGCCAATTAAAGGTGAGCATATTTATGTGCTTCGTTAAAAGAATTTTATTGTTTTTCAGCAATATGTGTCTAGTCAGCGCAATATCTAATTATCATTGAATCAACTGATAACACCCTTTCCTCATATGAACGAGAGCTTCAAGGATAATGCTGCTTCTCTCCCTGTTATTTGCTGCTCACTTCACATTTATAGGTGTCTGCAAATGGCACCCGCTTCCTCTTTTTCTGGCATGAGTGAATGTAACATAGAATGGCGAAATGAGTGATTGATATGAGAGAATATGACTTGCACTCAAGACAGCGCGAAACATGCTGCTGCTGCTGCTGCTGCTGCTCTCTCGTTGTTGTTGTTCTTAATAATTATTTCATGCTCCTTGCTTCTATTACAGATGGATGCGTTTCTGCGCCTTTTTAGGCCAATTTGTGACCGCGTTCGCTTACATTATACTAGGGCCAGCCATTCATCCGATAGAAGCGTAAGCATACAATGTTTATATATAGCTAGAAAGGAAAGAAGGACAGAAGGGGAATGAATGTTTGAGACAGGGAAGTCATTGGCGAGGTTTTAGAGAGCGATTAGCTACCTTCTTTCTGCTGAGAAAAGATGGTAAGGGAAATAAAGTATGATACAAAGATATTGCCAAAAATGAAGCACTAAATCAAGGCCCTTTAATAATCATATCTTCACCAAGCGACGATCTCGTGTGATGACGTCACAAATTTTTGCGCTATGGCATCATGACGTGATATGTGACGTCATCATGACGTGTCTCTGATCAGGTGACTGTTCACATCGTTCGTGTAGACGCGGGCGCCGCCGACGGTCATTTTCACGCATGATGAGGCACCAAGGTTTCCACCCTAATAAAAGCGTTCGATCTGCGGTCAAGTGGTGGAGGTACTCGTCGACGCCCGTTCTCCCTCTAGTAGTTCCTGTTCGCTTGGAGCTGAGCTCCGGCCGTGGGTGGCGCCCGCCTACCGCTCATACTCAGAGCAGCAAAATAATTTTCTCCTGCCTAACGTTTGGATTCCTCCTCGGCAAAATCTTATATTGAACGTAGGGAATGCTGAATATTGATCTTTTTCACTACCTTTCTTTAAACAAGCGTTGTCACAGTAGCCTTGTGATGTTAGTAGATTAGTAGCAGGATGTATTGAATTGAACTGCATTTGTCGCTGCAGACAACGATGCTCAGTTTCTGATTTTCTTTAGGGCTATGTGGATGGTATACCTCTCCAAGTGTTCACGGGGGCCGGCATGGCGGGCAATTCGTTTGTGGTTATTGCCATTCATTGAAACATGCAGTGTAAGTTTGTTTAGACCTTACATTGAATAACTTTGCGGATATTCAGCTTGTAAGATGCAACTGTAGCGTACAGTCTCTAGTTATATTTGGTAGGAAGAAGGCAGGATGAAAAATGGTGGGTTGAATAGTGTGGTTTGGATAGTTTTATTCAGAGCGCAATATAGCTTAGGCAACTGACGGAGGAAGGAGACAAGAGCGTCACTTGGTTCAAGTTTCCTTGCGCGTTGAACAGAAACAGCATTTCCTACTAAAACGTTACACACGTTGTAAGAACTATCTTGGGTTGCTTTAAATCTTTGCTTTAGTCTTTAAGTGCAGATTTTCTTAGCGAGATCCTCATAACGTTTGCCTGACGGTTATGTTTTCGACGTTTTTCATTGCGCGATCCCAAGAACAGAGAATTCGCGAAGGGTGAGCCGACATGTATTGTTCCGTATGTGTGCCGTTACTGGCTGGGGTTGTGTGAGAACACTGATACATGGCTAGTCGGTTGAAATGCATAATTTGCACGTAGTGGAAGTATACAAAAAGGCACAGAAAAAAGCACGACGAAACATGGCGCCGTGAATCGTGCACATTCATGCATATCCGCCCGATATAAGGCGTCTTTCAGCTAACCCGTGCCGAACGAAAAAAATATATATAGATACTTACTCGTCATTTAACTTTGCATTGCTCACCTTCAACACCTCGGAGAACTATTTTCCAAAGCGCTTTGGTAAAAATATTAAATAATTCATTAACCAGCTTTGAAAATTATTTGAGAAAAACCTGACAATGGGCTAGTTGGTTAAACATGATCAACTTTCTTGCGCAAACTACAAAAAGAGCTGGACACTGCGAATAAAGGCGCATACCGAACAGAACACATCCGAAAATTATCGCTTTAATTACAATATGTACAGCTAAGAAGTTGTACGACATCTTAAACGAAGGTTGAAACTGGAAATAAATTATTTGGATATTTATTACTAGGCTTTACGTAGGGTTTAAGTAGAGCACAGCGGTAAATATCGAAATAAATGTTATGCTATTATTTTTTTTGCAATTTAACCTTGCTGCAATGAAAGTGAGCGTGATTACGAAAACTACGATGTCATTAGGCGCTTACACGAAGTGACATTAGAGCCTCAGACTATATTGATGAATCATCAAAACTTCACGCGATGATGTTTCATGAATTGGACGCGTGAGTGAGTGAGTGAGTGAGTGAGTGAGTGAGTGGGAGTGAGTGAGTGAGTGAGTGAGTGAGTGAGTGAGTGAGTGAGTGAGTGAGTGAGTGAGTGAGTGAGTGAGTGAGTGAGTGAGTGAGTGAGTGAGTGAGTGAGCTAGCGAACGAGCTAGCGAGCGTGCGTGCGTGTGCGTGCGCGTGTACCGACTATGCTTCAATCGTCAGCTTTAAGAAATTTGGTATTATGGTATCGAATTTCGGTGACCATGTCTTGTTGTTCTTCGTTTTTATTTTTGTTTTTGTTATTTAGCGTGATGTGTTCACACTCGTTTGTTGTATCTGGATAGAGCTCCACCACGTGTGACCAGTTCGGCTTTGTTAAATTATGATGCAATGTCGCATACATTTGCACATAAACAGGCGGGTCTTGCTGCAAATTAAACCACTTGTTACTCAGAGGTTGTGATGTGCTTTGTGTTTCTTCGTGCCTCGTCTCAGTCGCGCTGTAGTTTTACATAAGATCCTTTACGGCGTTCAGTGCTCCGTAAGTCATTGCATGGTCTATGTGTCTCACGCAGGGCAAGAGGATACTCAGACGATATAAAGACGACATCGTTCATTTCCACTGTTGTATTTACAAGTTTGGTGTTCGGGTGAGTTCCCTCTTAGCAGCTATGCTGCTTTGTACTATCGAATGTGATTTAATACACGGGGTATCTTTTTGGGAGTAATACAAGTTTTTAAAATAAATATACTATGAAGTAGGGCACCTGTCGTCTTCACAAACGAACGCTTTGTCGAGACGGAAATACTTTGCCGCTGCTGAAATTATGATGAAAAGAGTAATTACCAAAGCTTGTTAATTAACCTACTTGTTATTAACTTGAGGCCAGTTGTACGTATAGAAATGTTCTGGGCGTCCCGATTTATGGCATAATCATTTCCTTGACATTCCAAAAGTCTCATGTATGTCTAGATATTTGTCACCGAATCGCAAGGCCCCTTGGAACGCCAGGAGCGCATAAAAGGCGGCTGCTCTGCTACGTCAGACTGGAAGGCCGCGTGATGGTGACCAAATTTCAGTGAAGGGGCGTCGCGGCAGTGTCGTGTCGTGGAAAGCGGCAAGCCATCTGCCTTGCACTAGCGATCGCCCTACTTATTCTACACCTTTGCGCGTAATTTTCATGTTCTCTTTTAATTTCGCGAGAGAGAGAGAGTGAGAGAATAAACTTTATTGACACTGGCCGGCAGTGGTCTTGGTGGCCTCAGATGGCGGCGCTGAGTCCCTGAACTCGGGCGGCATCTTCAGCCGGCCGGACGGCCCAGAGCTGGTCGTTGAGCTCTGAGCTTCTGAGCGATGTGCGAATGATTTGCGACAACCATAAATTGTGACGTCCAACAATTTTAGATGTGAAGCATCTTATAGCGGAGTTCAGTCCGGTGGTGGTGGCGGTGGTGGTGGTGGTGGTGGTGGTGGTGTGCGGCGTGACCACCCTTACTGCGCATGCGCAAGCCCTTTCCACTCCCCTCGCCCTCTCCCCTTTCCCGCTCCCCCACTCCCCTTTCTCCCTCACCCTCTAAACTTCCCCTCTCCATTTTCCTCCTCCCCTCTCTACCACCCCTCTCCCTTTCCCTCTCCTCTTCCCCCTCTCCCTCCCCTCTCCACTCCCCCCTGAAACGCGGGCTCTACATGCCGAAACGCTGCTTCGCATCGCCTTATGGTCCCCTTTAGCGGGAGATGGTGTGATTTTTATGTAAACTCCCCTCAAGTTGATGACAAACATTTAATTAACAATATTTTGTTAATTAGCCTTTTCAGTGTAACTTTAGCCGAGGCCACTGTCATTCAGTAAGCGCCGTCTAGGTACTGACGATTAAATTGAACAGGTATAGTACGGATGAAACTGATTATAGGTAAAGCATGGTGCCAATCGTGCTTTTCAATTTAGATAGATGTACGTAACCGTGCTTTTCATTTGTCCTGGCTTTGTTAGCAGCTGGTCGCCAATAGTTCCTTCTCCAACGCCAATCTAAATACTAAACACACTTTCACAATTTCAGTGCTACAGTGACACCTCCATTGCCGGATACATTGTAGAAAAATTCGGCTATAGAAGCGGATCGATGTTTTTGTTAGGACTTCTCATGCTGTGGGTGAGTCTGCTGGTTTTAGTAATTAATACGAAAATCCGTGCCTATACATTGTATGTGTTGCAAGGTACATGACATTTTACGGTCTTTTCATAGTAGAAACACCCTTACAAGTACGTATGGAAGTAGCAAGACCCACGCACAACATTACAGGAGCGCAGTGTGTCTGACGCAGCGCAGACGGTGTCCAGTGTCCAGCGATGCGTTTCAAGCATGAGCACAGAGCAGCGCAGTTCGTGCGCCATTTTCTTTGTATGCGTGCTCTAACCGGTGGCACTAAACTGGAAACATTTAAGATGACAAAATTTATACACTGATATATAATAGCTTTCAATCAACCACGGAACTTGACTGAGAATGGCACTTGGCTACTTCATAGCTAACAAGGTGAAAATTGTTAACGCGAGATTTCAGTTGTAGCATTATTCAATTCCAATATAATTAGACAAGATACGACCCATATTTCGCTTACTGAAATAGAAGGCATACAAGGAATGATGTCTGAGCATAGGCGAACATGTTGTTGCTGCGGACAATATGAAAACAGTGTAAAGGCCGCAATCCAGCCTTCTGGTGCCGTGTTACTTCACCCGTTGCGCAGTGATCTCATCGGATGTCTGTATGCTTACGGTGACTGATAATGCCGCCGAAAGTGTAAGAGAGCTGATATAAGCAATACCGCATTCCAAGGAAGCAATTTAGTCGCAGGAACTCCGCGGAGTTTTACTAGCCTTTGGTATCTTCAGGCAGCGCTTTGTAGATCGACAATGTAAGGATTGTAAACTGTACTTTACTGCATATCTGCACATATTATGCACTTTCCAATTATCTTGTCGTAACAATCCGGTAGGTGTCATGCATCCATCGTTTAATATGTAGCCTTCATGATACCGTACGTAAAACCGTTGCCTTCTGTAACAATGCTCTCTCTTGTTACGCAATGTTTTGGCATATAACGTGTTCGTTACGTAAATTTTATGTCTACAAATGCTGCAATAAGTACGTTTTCAACTATGGTACAGCCTAACAAAACTGAGAATAAGGATGAAAGAAAGGCAGGGAGGTTAACCAGGGCTGAGCCCGAAACGTTTCGTTATGTCTGGTTGTGTGTACGCACACTGAATCTGGCACGTATACTAATGACTCTTTTGACCTTATCTTTCAGACACCAGTTACATTCATCCAGTGGTTGGCGTCATCGTGCAGCGACAAAAGAAAGCAACAGCTAAACCAAACGACTGATTTGAGGATATCTGCATGCTGATGCGCCATATGCATTTATGTTCAGGTCCAAACATTCCAATGCGCAGTTCACTGCTTAAGTCACGGAAAACATGTGAACACACTGAGGCTCAAATAATGTCTTCAAAATAATTACAAAATGAATGTTGCCCTTTTGGCCAGAATGGCATACAGATGTATTCAGGCGGCATAAGTGTCACAAGAAATTGCGCACGTGCTACAGCAGGCGCCACGATGAAGCGGCATTCTATAGGGCCCCGCATTTGCGGGTTAGGTAATGTGGTCCGGCAATGCCCAGCGTACCAAGAGAATGCTCGAGAAAACACCTACGGCTTTCGGTGTGTGTTCACGTACAAAACGTCAAAACATACCAAGATTTTCGGTATGATAGGAAACGTGGACAACTACGGTGAAAGAGGCAACCTCTTTGGATTTTATTTTTACATCAATACGGGGAGCTAAGATAAAAGCGTATGTCCGAAGTAACGCAGAGTCGCCATCAGCGCCGTAATGAAAGTCGGAAAGACTAACCTATTCACTGGAAATGTTGGCCCATGCTAGCTGTGTGAAGTTAAGTTAATGATGATGATGAATAAACGATTACTATCGTAACAGTAACCCGGTGAGAGCCCAGTTCTACTTTAGGTGAAAGGTTTATTCCTTCCAGAAACCTGTGGCTGTCGCAATGGCCCTGGCAAAGAGCCGTAACTGTTATTAAAAGTCCTCGGAGACGGGCTCGGCCTCCCAGACCAAAAAAAAAACGGGGCTTCCCTGAGATTAGCTTCTATATTGTATAAAGGATACGTATGCAAGCAAAAACATCTCTATATGAGAGCAGAGCAGCAATAAGCATCGCAGCTCGACCATCGGAAGCTGACAGGATTGACCTTTTTCAGCACTTCATTGACCATAATAAATCGATTTTTATCTCATCCTGTTGAACTTACTGAACCCGGCGTTGCATTTACTCCTGCATAATGCGACAGTGTACTCTAAGCCCATCAAGGTAGAAAACATGAAATATCCATAGCGTTATTCCTTTGCACACATCAATATGCGTACTGAAAACATTTATCGCACACTAATATTTCACATACGGATAACAGACATGCCTGTCGAACACAGGCATAATGTGGTAGCTGAAGTAGAACTTGCAAAAGGTACTCTGCGTTGAGTTCGAACACTCATCATCAATACCTAGGCGAGTCTAGATAAGAACGAGCAGGGGGACCTGGTCAATTCCGATTTTAGTGAAACTTACTTTAGGCGCAGGTTTTAGACCAAGAACAATGATTCTGAAGTTGCTTTGTGAAAAAAGAAATTGTTTGCCTCCGAGCGCGCTGGAAGCTACACAGGGAGGGATGGCACGGGGGAAAGAAGTTACGTCAGCGCGCTTCGTGAAACGCGATCGCTCTCTCCCGTTGTGATCCTTGTGCGATCCCTGTACTGTGTAATGTAAGCAGACTATGAAGCGCGGTTCCGGCACGTGGCGGAGCTTCGTGGTAAGAAGCGCATCTGATCCAGGAGGAGGATACAACTTTATTGACGCCATGAAATGGGTCAGGTGAGGGGGGGGATGGGTGCAGGGAAAAGGTAGCCGATGGGCCCTCGGGCCGCTTTAGGTGGCCGAAAGTCCTTGCGCTTCGGCGACCCCCATGGCCCAGCACACTATCCGGAGTTGGTCGTCCGGTCGTGAGCTGCGCAAAGCAGCCTCCCATCGCTCCTGTCGCTCAGCCCCTCAAAGGGGGATTTGGCTTGTTTGGACAATGGCGATATGTGTGATTAAAGTCGGCTCGCGGACTCGAGCAGAGACGACAATGGGGTAAGGCGTCACCCTGATGAATTTGGGAATTGATGAAGTGGGATATTAAAGTGCCCGTTTGGAGTCGGCGCCAAACGATTTGCTCAGCCTGGGACAACGATTTATGGGCTGGTGGGTAGATCATGCGGGAATTGCGGTAATGTAAAGTAATTTCATGGTAGGTGAGTAGGAATTCCCGCGCGCTGCGAAAGGAAGGCAGACCGTCCACTGCCCGGTTGACGAGAGCTCGGGCTTGCTCATGGCGGCTGTATTCCCGGGATGTCCACAATGCGCTGGAACCCACAAAATAGTGATTATTCGTTTAGGAGGAGGAACGAATTGTAGGATACGGTAGGCAGGTGCATGAATTCGACGCATAGCAAAGTTACGAATGGCCGTTTTTGAGTCGGAGAAATATACTCCGCCTGGGTGTGAGCAATAGCTAAAGCGATCGCAGCTTCTTCCGCCTCGATTGGTTGAGCGACTCGGTCGAAAGTGGCGCAACAGAGTAGCTTGTGGGCATTATCTGAGACCGCCACTGCGAAGGCAGGACGATGGGAGTATTCTGCGGCATCCACATAGGCGACCGGGGTCGAAGATGCGTAGCGCTTATGAAGCGACCTAGCCCTGGCCATTCTCCGGTCGTGATTATGGGTTGGATGGGTATTTTTGGGTAATGGTGGGATGAAGAGACTGTCGCTAACGCTTTCGGGGGTGAATTCGTGGGGGTGGGCATCCTATGAGGTTGATTTTGAGGCGCTGAAGGAGCAGCCTTCCTGTTTCGGACTGGAAAGACGAGTATAATGGCTAATGAGGTGTGCTTCGACTAATTCATCAATCGTGTTATGCACACCCAACTGGAGCAGTTTGCTCGTGGCGGTACTCTTAGGAAGGTGCATAGCAGTTTTATATGCTGTGCGGATGAGGCGATCTACTTGATCTCTCTCGAGAGATGAAAGGTGCAGATAAGGGAGGGAATAAGTCATTTTACAGAGGCAGAATGCTTGTACAAGGCGGCGCGTGTCTGCTTCTCGCATGCCTCTGTGACGATTAGAAATCTCTTTATGAGGGCGGATATATTCTGCACCGACCTCAGTATCGCACCTATAGCTATGGAATTGGAGCCGTTATTGGAAATGTGGAGGCCTAGAACTCTGATGGTTTACCTGAGGGATGAGTTGATCATCCAGATATACTGATATTGGCGGAGGAAAAGGGTCTTTGGGGCGAATGAGAAGAAGTTCTGATTTAGGAGCTGAGCAGCTGAGGCCGATGCTCCGCGCGTGTTCTTGTACCGTTTTGTTGCTCGTTGGAGAGTATATTCGATTATGCCACAGTTGCCCGTGGTGGTCCAAAGCGTGATGTCATCGGCGTACAGTGAGTGTTGTAGGGCCGGTATGGTCGATAATTTTTGCGCGAGGGGGATTAGAGTTATATTAAAAAGGAAAGGAGAGAGGACGGCCCCTTGAGGAGTGCCCCTACTGCCGAGGGTGAAGGTCGGGGATTTAACCGATCCTAGATGAATCTCCACGGTTCTGTTCGATAAAAAGGCTGTAACATATTGATAAGTGCGCGAACCCACGTTTAGCTGACTGAGATTTTGGAGAATAGCTGCGTGTCGTACATTGTCGAATGCTTTAGTCAAGTCGAGTGTCAATAGTGCTTTTGTAAGATGGGGGAAGTCGCGATTTAGTACCTCCTTTGAGTTGGAGCATTACATCTTGGGTGGAAAGGCCTGCCCTGAATCCAAACATGGTAGGAGGGAAGAGGCGATTTTCCTCCATGAATCTGTTTAGACGATTGAGGATTACGTGCTCCATGAGTTTGCCTGCACACGAAGTGAGGGATATTGGGCGCAAATTAGCTAGGTCGAGCGGTTTGCCTGGTTTTGTGATGAATGTAACCTTTGCATGTTTCCATGGGGAGGCAATGTGCCTTGGTTCCAGTGCTGGTTAAAATACTCAGTTAGGACATTAATTGAGTCTGCGTCCAGATTGCGTAAGGATTTGTTAGTGACGCGATCAGGGCCGGGCGCTGAGGTGGTGCGCAGCTGATGTAACGCTGCGCACACCTCTGCCTCCGTTATGGGGCGGTCTAATTCTCGGTTGGGAAGGCCTCCATATCCGACATGGATTCGGTCGCGTGCCGCGGAAAGTATGTTTGAATTAGGGTTTGTACTATGTCCTGACCTCGTTGCTTCGTTAGGTGAACCAGTCGTGTGATAAGTTTGCGATCTACAAGTTTCCACACCAAGCATGTGTAATCACCGGACTTTCTCGTGAACAAGCGACGCTGTTGTACCGCATAAGAACCGGCTCCGCATACACCCCGGCTTGGTCATTCAAGACTGGGCGATACGCTTCCCCGTTTTGTGCCTTCTGCGGTGACATCGGGGACATTGAACATTTTATTTGGCTTTGCCCGCAGTTTGATGTGGAAAGAACAGCGATGGTCCGCACCTTGCAAAAAGGTTGTCATAGGCACCGGACATTTGAAGACGTCATTTTTCCTGAAGGGCCCGCAGCAACGAGGAGGAGCGTGCAACGAATTTTGTTGGTTTTCCTGCGAGACACTGGGCTGTTCAGCACTTGGTGACGTACCCCTACAATTCAGGAGATGCTCAGGCGGAACAATTGCCGGCCATGCAGGCCAGGCTAACCCCGCCTGCTGCAACATCACCACCCCACCACCACCACCACCACCACCACCATGCTAGTTTCCGTCTTCGCTTTTGATGGTTCTAATAGATGACGTAGGAAGGACCACGTTTTCTTAAAGTGAAGGCTTCCATCGAGCCTATTGCATAACTGCGTCCATTGTTGAGACACAAGATTAGCGGTATGTTCTGTGATGAGGTCGAGAGTGGCAGACATACGACGCCGCAATGTGCGGTTGTGCTTTTGTCTAAGTCATCGTCTCTCCATACTCTGGTAAGCTTCCCATAAGTGTAGCAAGCGGCTATCGACCGGCTCGTTTGCGTGCTCAGCTGGGGCTTGTTTAGTCGCTAATTCCATATATTTTTGTAGCTGCCCGACCCATTCCTCATAGTCTGAAATTGAGGTAGTCTGTTTCAGTGCGCGGATTTTTCTGAATTTATCCCAATCTACAACAGCCTTGAGCTAGTACCGGGGTCTGAGATTACCTGCGTGAAGTGTGACGTCAATTATATAATGATCACTGCCTAGGGTGAGGCCAGTGTTCTGCCATTGTAGCTTATGATGTTCTTAACTAGTGTCAAGTCTGGGCAAGTGTCCCTACTAACACTGTTTCCTACGCGAGTAGCTTGCGTGGTGTCCGTCGCGAGGGATAGCCTGTGCTGTTGGATAAAGTTGTAGAGTTGTCTTCCTTTGACGGAGGAGGCCCTGTATCCCCAATCAACGTGTGAGGCATTAAAATCACCGACTATGACTATTGGCACGTTGCCTGCGATAGAGGGCGCGCGCGCGAGCACGTGCAAGAGTTCTGCTGGTTTGTCACGGGGGTGGCTGTAGATATTTAAAAAATAAAAGTGGGAGACCGTACATTGCGCGGCAGGAGTTCAAGGAAGACGCAGTCGGAATATAGATCTGACAAGTCCTGGGTGACATGTGCAATGTTACGATGAACATAAGTGGGACCATGGGGTGGGGGAGGTTTGCGGCTGTATAGCTTGATATCAGTTAAATTACATTGCTTTTGGTTCCTGTATGGCGATGACATCTGGCACGGGCGTTGCCTGCTGTAGATGGAGAAATAAGTTGTCTCTTTACGTTGTAGGCCTCTACAATTCCATTGCCAAATCCTTAATGGTTGAGGGAATGAGTGCTTATCGAGGGGTGGAGAAGTCATGATGGGACGGGTGGAGGTACTGGAGGGGGCGGGGGCGAGCAACTTAGTTGTTAGGTCTGTGATGACCTGTTCCAGACGAGCAAATCGTTCCGCGATTTGTGCGAAGCCGTGATCCATTCTCTGTTCTACTTTGTTAATAGCTCCCCAAGAGCTTGAGCTGATGTGTCTGACACATCGCTCGTGCTTTCTAGAGTAGCTTTTTCTGGGTGGGCAGTCCTCTGGGAATGATGTATCTCTGAATGATCGCCTGAGTCGGTGTGAAGAGAGTCACGGATTTCTACTGGTTCTTGGCACGTAGTGGGTTGCGCAGATTTGACATGTTCAGTGCATTTAAACGCTCGAGTATTAAGGACATTTGTCGCTTGAGGTCCTGGTTTCTTTGGTGAGACGGTCTATAGTGGACTGATAGTAGAGGTCTCGGGAATCTGAGCGACTATTAGAGGATGGAGACGCTATCTACACAGCTCACCTTTTGCGAGTCTTGGTTCACCGTGGGCAACAGGGAGGCGGTGTTCCGTCGTGGGCTCTTGCTTCGGTTCGGCCTTCGCCGGTTGCGAGTCAATGGCGGAATGAAGCCTGTCTACTTGAAAGTCCGGCGTCGCTGCTTGATGTGGTGGGATTTCTGGTACGTTCGGTCGTACCACGCTGGTATTTCGGCGGCA